>NC_025993.2:29889039-30021539 GCF_000442705.2 Elaeis guineensis | reverse complement strand
GAACAAACTAAAATAGAAATAAAAGAAATAAAATTTAGATAAGAACTAATAAATTTAAATACAGTAAGACAGAACTAAATTTAACTAAGAACAAATAAACTTAAACAAAATAAAACTGTTTAATATAAAATAAAAGATAAATAAAACTTAACAGAATGAAACAAAGTATAGTATCTAAACAACATAACAAAGCTTAAAGAAATAAACAAAAGAGTACATTGACTAATTTAATAGCATATAATCACTTCGTTGTTTACTTCACGATTGCACGATAGATTGCACTATATTTTTAGTACAACCTTATAGCATGTTATAGATGGTATTTGGATTGTTTACCCTGATTGATCCATTGTTTACTTCACAATCTCTACCAACCTTAAGATTGTTTACCTTTAAGAGACTGATCCTTTGTTTATTTCACAGTCTCGATAGCATTCTGGTTGTTTACCATCGTGCTATAGTTACATGCTACAGTGCGCAACAATACTGTACAGTATTTCTGCTACAATACTGCACAATGCATATGCTACAGTAATTAGTTACAGTATAGCTACAGTACTATAAAAAATAATATAAACAAGCTTAAAATGTAAAAAAAATTTAAATCATAATTTTCTACCAAGATTTTGGTAGAAGGGTTAGTAGAAAGCTTTTTTTTTCCTCATTCTTCAATGCCAAAGAGTAAGGCAAGGTTGAAGAAGTCATCAAATTCTTGGATAGTCTTATCTTCTTTTTCGCTTTAATAAAAATGAATCATATTTATTCCAAGAATACTCTAATTCATTCTTTATTTTATCAAGATAATTTTCTAGATTTAGCAAAATATCCCAACTCCCTTCTTTCTCTGGAACTATGGATAGGTCTGTGGTAACCAATATCCTTCCATCTGTCCAAAATTTTTCTGCATGAAAACTCTTGCTCTTGGCTGTCCAAGAGTATATAATGCTCCATATCAGTATTTTCTATAAATTCTTCAACCTCTATTCCGTTGATGAACTTGAATTGATTGCATCTGGGGATATATTCAATTTTTCTTTCTGATTATAGAGTTATATGATAAATCTGAAAAAAATATATAATTTTTTTAATTTCTCTTTCATCAATGCTGCTGCATATCAATATGTCTAATTTTTTTTTGCTTTTTCGAGCTTGCTTCAGAATAGAAGAAACTACATCTGAGAATATATCCATAGGATAAGAACAGTCAATAGAAACTTTTCTGACCAATCTCTTATAGAGAGCTCTGATCATAGTTTGAGTGACTTTGATGTTGATGTTTGGTATAATAAATATTAGCCAATACCACTCTATTGCAAGGTAGGAATATAATTTTCTGAATATTTTTTTGGCTTCCTGAGGTTGCATTATTTTATCGAAAATAATACTCTGAAGATCAAGAGTTAAATCTTCTTATACTTTCTTCTAATAACTCATCCTTTTTTTTTGGCTCATTGTATATTTTTTTTTTGAATGTTCTTCAAGAGAAATAAGGAGTGGAGGATGAGAAATTTTAGGGCTAAAAATTTTACCTTCTACAAAATTGTTCAGATTGGATAGATATTCTTCTTCAACAATATCTTATTAAGATAAAGAGGTGAGTGTAATCATTTTAAATCCTTTTCTTTCGAAGTGGATGCTACTTTTTTTCTTTCTGTTATTCAAAAAAAAATTATTAAATAATATATTTACAATTTTTACTTCTACATATTTGTTTAAAAAATCTAAAAAAAAATTTTCTAGTTCTGAACAGAATTTAAACATAATATTTTTGCCTTTTATTAAAGCAGATATACCTTCATTCGTAACTGTGAAGGGTTTGATTTGAGTTAAAAAAAAAAATTCTAATATAACTTCTTATTTTAAGATGTTAATTAATAAAAATGAAGTTTTGACACAAGTTTTCTTTATACAAATACGAACTTCAGGAATCTTATAATGTACACTCAAATTTTTCACATTTGCTATCTGAATTTTTTGAATTGACTTTTCACAGTATATGAGAGAAATTAGATCTTCTCTCATACAGTTAAATAGTCTTCTCTCATACAGTTAAATTAGATATTCTCTCGTACAGTTGAATTTTTGAATTTTTTCTGTTTGATTTACCTTAGTCTTTGAAAAACTTCATCTATGATATAAAAATTTTCAATTTATACAAAAATTTTAAAATTTTTGAATTTTCAAATTTTGATTAAGGTAAAAAACTTCTCCAATTGACTCTGCCTATCTTCAAGATTTTTAAAAAAATCGATCATATCAGCTATAAATTATTCTTCATTAGATAACACTGAAATAGTTTTATCACTGATATGATCATGAAGAATTTCTTCACAACAAAAAGATTCTTCAGAGTTATTGATTTCATATTCTAATTCTAAATCCAAATTATTAATCAACTCTTTTAACTTTTCTTTCATATCTTTCAAAATTTTTTCTTCAAATATTTCTTTAATTTTTGCCCTGGTATTTTATTGCATCAATTTGCTAGATATCCTTCCTAATTGCATTTATAACAGATCAGAGATTTTTTTTTTAGATATTCAATCTTCACTTTGTTCTTTTTAAAATATTATTTAGAAAAACTCTTTCCTTTCTTTGAAGATCTTTTATCATAATATTTTTTTTTATATTTTTTAAATTTTTCAGATTTTTTTTATATGATTGATCTAATTCAAATCCAAATTGATAACAAAAATTACCTAATTCTTTTTCTTTAAATCATTATATAATTCAGCTCCTACTAATGGTATCTTTTGAACTATTTTTTCCATATCTTATTGCTTGTAATTGATACTACCATCTCCTTCATTTCTTAATCTATTTCTAACATTCTCAGCAAACAAAAGAGATAATCCTAATATGAAATTGTCTTTCCAAAACTCTTGATTTGGATCAGAAAGTTGATAAAATTTAAAAAAATATGTATCTTTTTACCATCTAAAATAAGATATAGTTTTATACTTGAGATTGATCAATTGTTCCCTAATTTTTTCATATATATCTACATAGTCTCCTACAAAATGGTAAAGAATATTTAAAATTAAGATAACTACTGCATCAGAAGAATTTCCCAAAAGAGTTCCATCAAATTCTCTTTTGATAGCAATCATAATCTCATGCTTTTTACGAATAGTGAGATAATTATCCCACCAATCTCTTAATTGTCCTAAAAAGCCAGATACTATCATAATAACTATATTTGATTTAAAATTTTTTTGAACTCTACAAGCATTTACATACATCATTATTAAATGACACATGATAATGATTTGATATTCAGAAAATCCATCTAAATTCCACTCCACACTTCTTCCATCAAATTGTGAAGAGATAATATCAAAATTTTCTTGCAACCGTAAATCTGCATAAATTGATCTAGGATAATAATTTTTTATTCTAAAAATCTATCTTAAAGATTTGTAGTCATAAAGTCTGTTAACCTCTAAATTATCTATGTCCTTTGTAATTCGATTAATTTCTTCCTCAGAGTCTTCAAAATAATATCCTTCATCTTGAGATATACAATTCCTCAGAAGATTCAGCAAATAGATAATTTATCATGTCTTTCAGCTTGAGGCCATTCATCTTAGCACTAATTTGGCTAATAAATTCATCCAAAAAAATTGATCCTAGTCTAATCTTAGAAGAATCTAACTCACGAACATTAAACATAGATAGAGCATTTCTCAAAAAAAAAATTCTTCATTACTAAATAGTATTTGAACCTTTTTTTTATCTTCAAATTTTCAAAAAATTTTCTAATGATTGTTCCAACTTCTTATCTTCTTTCTAGAAGAATATTCTCAATTCTTTCTGTTTGTTTTTTTATAATACTAAGAGCAAGATTAGTAAAATTTTGTTGTTTAATAATCTACCTAAGATGTTCTACCTTAGAAATTTCTTTAAGACCAATAGCAAACAATTTTACAGAACTAGCACAAATTCCTCCATCAACTAGTATAGATTCAAAAGAAAGATGTATTAAATCTATATCAGGACCTCTTTCAGTTTTCCACAATCTAAAAATAGTTTTGACCATAGCAACTTGTAGACCAAATCTGATATCCTCAAAGTAGTTATTAAACCAATCAAAGAAGAAGATATATCTTTCTTCAGTTTTCATTTATTTAAACTAAAAATCTTTAATAATGTTTCGCTTCTTATTAAAAGTATCGAAAAATTATTATTTTTTATCTCTATTTTCTTCAGAATCAAATTCTCTCTTTAGCTATTTTTTATTTATCTCAAATTCATCAAAATCAATTATACTAATTTCAAGTTTAGATCTTACCGGCTCATACATAGCATATGCAATATCTGAAAATCTTGATTGAGCCTTTTTTTTCTTTTCAAAAGTAGGTATATCAAATGTAAAAATTCTCCTATTTATTGTAATTATTCTACTAATAGAGAAATATTCTTCTACATCCCGTCGGGAATTTTTATGATTCTATTAACTTCAAAGTTTTGAACTTCCTTGGATTCTATAACTTGATATAGAGTCCATTTTCCTGACATATTTATTTCATCCCATTTTAATCTTTTAAAAATTATATAATTATTTATTGCATTGACCATAAACAAAGTAGTTAATCCCTTTGAAATTGCTAGTTTTACCCCAAAACTAACAATAGTCATAGCTTTATAATAGATTCTATAAATAACAGATAGATTCTCTGTTCCTGATTTCATTTCGTACCTGAAGTAATCAGATTAAAAATGAGACAATCAAAGATATTTGGATCTGTTAATGAAACAGAGAAGTTTGGACCAACATTAAAGAATACTGATCCATTACTCAAATTAGCTTCTATGAATCCTAATAGAAAATCTTTAAAATCTAGATTTGGACAGTCTCTTAAACAGCCTAGTGCTGAAATATTAAGATCCATTCGAGTTAATGACTTGATAGAGATCTGAACAAATCTTATATACAAATATTTATATTATTTTCACAAAGTATTTGATCTGAATCTTCTCTTTTTAAAAGACATAACATTTCTTGATTGGAGCTAACAGAAAAAAAATTTTCTATAATTTTAACAAAATATTTATTTTTTAAAAAATATATATCTTATGATATATTTCATTAAAATTTACTTTAAAGTATTTTTCAATTATCTATACTTTCCTCTAACTCCTCAAAACATACAAAAAAAAATTTATTTTTTATTGACATGACTCTATTACAAATAAATTTTTCACGCATTTTAAATTTAAAAAATACGATAAAAGATCTAAAGATACCAACCATAGAGACGACACCAACAGTTAATTTGCGACTTTCCATCCTAAACATCTTTCTCGACTAACACAAAATTTATCCTACTCATTATCCGATCCGCTCTCTATACGGCTAAAAAAATCGACAAATCTCCTCTCCAATATGAAAAATAATTGTGATACCAATTTATCTAACACCTATTAATAAGAAGAAATGAAAGTGACCCTTAGACGGATTCACCACCCCTTTCTCTTTTTCAAAGATTTGCAGAGGTTTGAGGAGGAGCTACCGGCAAAAGATTCATGAAAAATCTCAAATTTAAAAAAAAAATAACTTATAAATAACTTATAATCTACACTACATACAAAATATATTTTTTTATTATTTTAATTATTTTTAAAATATACATAGAATAGATATTAAAAAATTAATAAAATAAAATATTTTTTCAAAAAAAAAAAAACTGCATCCCATGGCACAGAGTAATAAGCTAATAATATTGTTAAATTAGTAGGCATAATCTAACCAAATTTACCTCACTAAATGATGATGTTCTCCGCAAGTGATTGAACCCAAAAAATCAAAGTGCAGCAGCTTCGCACGCTTCCTAAGATTATCCACTTTTGCAAACCGGTTCCGCCTCAGGTCCAGAGTTTTAACAACAGGAAGTAATTGCAAGGACTCGTCCATAAGAACCACACCATTGCAAGCACATGAGACAAAAGACAGGCTATTCCGTGCTGGGGAATCCTTTATATCCACAATTCTACTGGCAAATACATGCCTGAGTGCATCCTGAGTTTGCCATCAGTAGTGGATAACAAAAACACATTGAAAAATTATAAACACGAAGCATTTATTTGTCATGACTGAACAAATGATCTAGAAGAAAACTTTGTAAAGTCTACCTTCAGTACATACTAAGAATAAAATAATGCAAAGCTTATACATGTACATTCTCCAGTAAAGCAGAAAAGGCGTAACAAATATGTAAGACAATAATCTTTCTGCAAGCCAGGGTAGAGTGGTCAATAGGCAAAGGTACTACAATAACAGATGCAATTCAAGATTGTCAATCTAATAATATAGAAAGTATACATTAAAAAAAAAAAAAGAAAGAAAGAAGAAAAAGAATCGTTCGCAGTTCAGCACTCAAAACTACGACCAAAATCAAGAAGAAAACATAATGCCCCCGTAACTATTAGAAACTTCAAATATGAAATTTTGACAGAGATGTCTATAGGAAAACAAATGCTCAGTTAGAGGAACGACAAATCGCTGTAGAATTGAGATAAAAATCATAACATTATAAAATCTGAAAAGAAAAGAGCAATCTTGATACAAATAGCTCACGGTGGAATTATGGCATATGAGCTTCTCGAACGTGCGCCGAAGCTCCAGCAGAGCCTTCGCCGCAGACGTGGAGACGTCACACCCCCACAGACGTGGAGACGTGGAAAATTTTAAACTCTTATACGTAACTACAATACAAAACCCTCTAAATTTCGCTATATGGCCGCTCCAAACCTCCCACAGTCCCACCCGATTGAGACTCCTAAGACCAGAAAAAACAGAGGAAGAGCCAGGGGAAAACAGAAAAATCAATGAAAATAAAAGAAAGACAGAAAGAATAAAGGTAAGACCTTTTCCACATAGATTGATCTGATTTTTCTTCTCCTTTTCGCTTTTTTTTCTTTTCATTTCTTTCTCTTTTGCGGAAGGAGGGCAGGTGAGGGAGATCGGAGGGGTTTCTCAGGTTCCCACCGGGGTTTATTCCCAAGCACAAGGAAAGAAAAAATCAATGAAAATGAAGGAAAGAAGGAAAACTCTTACCTCTTCCCACATAGATTGATTTTTTTTTTTTCTTTACTCTTCTTTTTTTTTTTTCATTTCTTTCTCTTTTTTGAGAGGGAAGGCCGATGCCGATGATGATAGAGAGGAAGGCGATGTCATATACCGGCGGAAGGTGGCGGCGAGCAAAGCAGGGCAAAGAGTCCGGAGCTTCCCATCCGATTGCAAAGAGTCCGGAGCTTCCCATCCGATTGAGACACCTTAGAATTGTGAAAAATCAGAGGAAAACATAGAAAAATCAATGAAAACAAAGGAAACATGGAAAAATTAAAAGGGAAGACCTTTTCTGCATCGATTGTTCATTTTTTTCTTTTGCCTTTTCCTTATTTTTTTTTTATTTCTTTCTCTTTTTTGGAGATCTATGGGAAGGAAGATACTTTTTTTTGGAGATCAATCGGAAGGAGAGCACCGACGGAGATCAGAGGGGTTTCTCCGATTTCAAATGGGTTTCATTCCCATTAGGGCACCTCCAAGCCTCCTACCCGACTGAGACAACTGAAAATGGAAAAAAAAAAAAGAGAGAGAGAGAGAGAATAAGAGGGAAAACGTAAGAAAGAAATCAGCAGAAACAAAAGAAAGGCAAAAAAAAAAAATGGTGGGTTCGAGAAAGGAACGAAGCAAAAAAAAAAGTAAAAAAAAAAAGAAAAAAAGGACGATCTCTGGGAATAAGGTAAGGAATTTGAGATTGCAAGGCCCAGATGATGCTCAAGTTTCACATATATGTAGCAAATGTACAGAAAAAAATTCAAGCATGGAGAAGAACGCAGGATTAGGCTTCAAGTTAACCTAACTTGGGGATGCACAATAAAAATGATGAACAATTTCATATGCCTGAAGACAAGGACTTGGTTTTATACAGAGAGATTAAGACTTTGTTGATGATTGTTTTTCTCGAGCACACTGGGGAACAGGTAATGCACAATGTTATATATGAAACTTCCCTTTATTCCTGTGTGGATATCATACACACAATTTCGCACTTTACCAGTATCCTGTATATGAATACATGGAATAAATAAATAATGTGCAGTCATATTCATAACTGATTCAAAATTTCAGATCAAATTTTGCATTGTTCTATTTCAAATGACAAAAGATTTCAATGATTTGTTAGACCAAATTTGGTTCTGAGACACATTCAGATAGCAATTAAGAAAGATACCATTTAAAAAATACAAAAATAAAGGATGAGAGCAAATAAAAAATAATTAATTAAAATAAAAAAAGCTCACAATTTACCTTTGTTAATATTTTCTCCTTCAAGAACAGCAGCTACCTTTTTGATTGAAGATTGAATTTGATCCACAAACATCAGACCTCAAAATTAGTGCCACCTCCCACACATTTCATACAAATATCAAAGTACCAATAAACTTACTCATCATTCTTCTCTGAGTTTAAATAAGTAAACTTATAACCAAAATTGATCAAAAATACCGAAATGTAGAATTCAGAAAAGCAAGGCAAAAGAGCAAAGAAGCTGAGAAGACGCAAACCTAGTACTCCCACTCGGCGGCGATGGCCTTGGCAAGGGTGAGGTTCGGGAGCTCCATGAGGGGCCTCTTGGAAGGGGTCTTGAGGGTCCCATAGTCAAGCATCACTGTCCATTGCCGTCATTGGCTAGTCGGGTGATGCCAACCATGGCGTCCTCCCATCCCTTCTCCTCCGGCGCCTCGCGGCCCCGCCTTGGCTTTCAACCCCAATCCTAACCCCTCCTTCCAGCCAATGCACTCCGGAACCTCGAGATCCGCCGTCCCTAGCCGCCCACCACTGCCCTCCTTTCTCCTCCCCCACCTCTCGCTGCCGCCACCATAAGTTTAGATGGATCATTATGCAAGGATTCCACAGGCTGATGCAATTAAAAGAAAAGTGATTGAATCATAGCATGCTACATAGGCTTCAGATACATGTGAAGAGCTGATGAAATCATATATAAGAGATGCTTAGAATTTTTCCAGACTAGGGTTGGGTCTATGATTTGGATTAAAACTCGGGTTAGGGTAAGGACTGTACTTGGGTTGGTTGTGAGGGTTAGGCCTTCAGTTACAGTCAAGATTAGAGTTTCAGGTAGGGTTAGGGGTCCGATTATGGTTAGGGTTAGGGTTATAACTTGGGTTAGGGTTCAACTTTGGGTTAGAGATTGGGTTAGGATTGGGACTCTGAGTTAGGGTTAGGGTTTAGGATAGGGTTGCAAAGAAGGTGGGATTGGAGAAGACGACGGAAAAAACAAAAGGATGGAAATAAATCGTGGAGAAGACGAGAAAAATACAGGAAGATGTAGATAAAAAAAAATAATAAGTAACAAAATATGAACAAGTTCAAAAATAATCGATGGTAGAGAGTATATCTACCTTGGATGGGCTCGGTCGTGGATTGGGGGAGGGGGGGGCTGGTTAGTTTTCTATTTAAGAAAGGCTACCCTTAGATGTGGTCCTGCATTGTTTTCCGCTTGGGTTGGGATATTCTCATCAGAAGTTGGGGGGGTTGCTGCTGGCTTTCCCACAGCCTTCCAACTCCCATAGCGCATCATCTGAGAAGGGTCCGTTGATGTAGGAATGTGATGGTTCCTTCTTTTTTTTTTTTTTTGGTAGGGGGAGGGGGGTGGGGGGTGTGGGCTCATGAACTGTTTGGGGGATTGCTGCCAAGTTTGCCGCAACCTACTGTCATCCAGGATGCATCAATTAGGAGGAGATCTCCGATCATTTGCGCCGCAGTAAGCTATTGTTAGACATGAAGGGTTGCTGCATATTTTATGCAGCCATCCACTCCATTAGAGAGGGCATTATTTGTCCATGGATCGGGTGTTGGGATAGAGGGCCTATCCATGGCCACGGAGGGTTGCTGTTCATTTTGAACAGCCATCCACTCATGTTGAACAGGTCGCAGATCGTAGGAACATAGATTAGGATTCGGGTTAACGGGTTTTGGATTTGGGTTATGGTTCCACAGGTTTCCAGTCTTGGGTTAGGTGAATGTGTAATTGGGTGAATCGGGTTAGGGTCAAGGATTGTGTCGGGCCAGGTTGGATCAAGTTAGGTCTGGGTGAGGGTGGAATCAAGAATGGGATTGTAGGTTAGGGTTAAAGAATGATTAATCAGGTTAGGGGATTAGGTCAGGTCAGGTCAGGATCAGGGTTGGGTTAGGATAAGAAGGGGGGTTGATTGGATTAAGGTTAGGGTGGACTGATCTGGTTTGGGTGGGAGTTAGGTCAGGGTCAAGTTAATCGAGCTATAAGTTTTGGTTATTGGGTCAGGAGTAGGGAATTAATTGGGTTAGGGTTAGGGTGAGTTAATCGAGTTAGGATCAGGATTGGGTTTAAAGCTAGGGTCCGATCGGACCAGGTTGGGGCAAGGTCAATGTTGGGATCAAGTTTGTGGGTTGGGATTGGGGTCTTAGCCGAATAGTGGAAGGGGTTTAATCCAGTTGGTGTTAGGGTTTGATACTGGGAGGGTGGGGCCAGGATTGGTGATTGGGCCAGGATAGGGTTGGCTTAAGGTTAGGATCAGGAGGTCAGTTGATTAGGTTATGTTTTGAATTCAATGTGAGGAGGTTAGGGTTAGGGTTGGTTTCTGGATCAGGTTAGGTTCAGGATCACGTCAACTGACTGGAACAGGATTTGGGTTTGTGTTAGGGTGGGTGAGAGAAAGAGATTAATCGATTGGGTTAGTATTTGGGCTAAAGTTTATGTTAGGCTTTGGATTAGGGATAAGCCTACAATTAGGGTTAGGATTAGTGTTAATGTTGGGTCACGGTCAAGGTTAGGGTCACGTCAGGGTCACATCGAGTTTAGGGTTAGGGTTTATGCGGCAAGGTGATCAGATCGGAGAAGATGACCGAAAACAGGAGGAAAAAAATGATCAATATCCATCTCCAGGATTAGGGTTAAAGATAAGGCCTCAAAATAGGAACGTATATCAAGGTTAGGATTAGTGTTTAGAGAGCGGAGAGGCTCGCAATGGAGAAGAGGAATGGAGAAAAAAAGGGGGAGCAGGTAGAAATAAAAAGAATGTGTACAAAGAGTGGTGATGGAAGAAGAAATCAAGAAAAAAAAATGATTAATTGTTGATGAGGGGTCCGACCAAAAAAAAAGGAGGGATAGAAAATACCTATTTTTGCCCGGAGATGGACCGTCGGTGCTTATGTACCGGAGGAGGCACGATACTCCATCTAATTTTAAAAATAACATATTATTTAAAAATAATAACATATTATTTTCTAATTTTAAAAATAATAACATACTAATTTATTTGTTTAAAATAATAATTTTATTATTTTTTAAAAATAATATGTTTCGAGGTCTGAATCAATCCACCGGATCAGATCAAACCTAATAAATTATCCACAAACAAAGCCCAGTACTCCATTGATTTGAAAGCCAAATCTCTGCATTTAACAGCCTCCGAAAGTTTACAAGATACTAATGATGGAGTATGTCGCCTTCCGTCCCCCCTCCCCCCCCTTCAAATTTCTATCTCCCTCGGTTTTTTCTTTTTTTTGGGTGGGGGGGTGGCGGGGAGACCATAGGCGAGCAATGGGGCGGGCAGCGGAACCAAGCCCTTCCGTCCTCCACCCCCTCCGTCCTCTGTCCGCACTCTCAAGACTACCATTAGATTTTTCAGGCAAAAGAAAGAACAGAGAATCTAAAAAAGATGATTGTAAATTGCCATAAAGAAAAAATTATGACAATCTCCACAATGTAACATATTCAGCAAGAAGAAACAATCCAGTTGTTGCTCATTAGAAAATAGCAAGTATGTCAAGAAAATTTTTGATATTGTGCTAGCAAAGAAACCAATGAAGAGTACTAATCATTTAACTGATTACAGCTAGACTTACCATCCAATGACCGATGTGGTGCTAGAGTGATAAAGAATTGGCTTCCATTCATGTTAGGACCAGCATTTGCCATTGATATGATACCTACCCCTGTATGCTTCAACTCGTGTTTTATTTCGTCCGCAAACTTTGAGCTGCATAAATTTAATATAAAACCCTTCTATGACCTAATTAAAAAAAATGAAAACAAGCACATTCAATCTTCAGCAAAACACAATTAAGCTCCTTTCTGTCTAATCAAACGGACTCCCTAAAAAATAAACATTTTAAACCCCAATCCCATTATCGTTTCATCAGCAAACAAACTAAATCATATTTTTTTATTCAGAAAAATCACAACAGATCAACATAGGCATTTACCACTTTAACCAACACACGTACAGAAACCCCCTTTTCAAGACCAAATATTGATACCTCTTCCATCCACATCTACCATTTCTTTTCGAGTTCCCATATAATAACCTCAATAAAAATAACACATAAACCCTAATTTTTTATTAGACTAACACCGATTAATAAGAAGAAATGTTACTGACCCCTAGATGGATTCACCGCCCCTTTATCTTTTTCAGAGATCTGTGGGGGTTTTAGGAGGAGCTAGACAGCAAAAGATCCATGGAAAACCTCAAATTTAGAAAAAAAATAGCTTATAAATAGCTTATAATCTATGTACGAAATATATTTTTTATTATTTCAATTATTTTTAAAATATATATAAAATAGATATTAAAAAATTAATAAAATAAAATATTTTTTCAAGAAAAAACCACATCCCGGCACAGGATTGTAAGCTAATAATATTGTTCAATTAGTAGGCATAAACCAACCAAATTTACCTCACTAAATGATGTTGTTCTCCACAAGTGATTGAACCCAAAATCCAAGCGCAGCAGCTTCGCACGCTTCCTAAGATTATCCACTTTTGCAAACCGGTTCCAGCTCAGATCCAGAGTTTTAACAACGAAGTAATTGCAAGGACTCGTCCATAAGAACCATACCATTGCAAGCACATGAGACAAAAGACAGGCTATTCCGTGCTGGGGAATCCTTTATATCCACAATGGATATAAATTCTACCGGCAAATACATGCCTGAGTGCATCCTGAGTTTGCCATCGGTAGTGGATAACAAAAACACGGTGAAAAATTATAAACACGAAGCATTTATTTGTCATGACTGAACAAATGATCTAGAAGAAAAATTTGTAAAGTCTACCTTCAGTACATACTAAGAATAAAACAATGCAAAGCTTATACATGTACATTCTCCAGTAAAGCAGAAAAGGCGTAACAAATATGTAAGACAAAATAATCTTTCTGCAAGCCAGGGTAGAGTGGTCAATAGGCAAAGGTACTACTATAACAGATGCAATTCAAGATAATCAATCTAATAATATAGAAAGTATACATTTACAAAAAAAGAAAGAAAGAAAAAGAATCGTTCGCAATTCAGCACTCAAAACTACGACCAAAATGTAGAAGAAAACATACTTCCGCCATAACTATTAGAAACTTCAAATATGAAATTTTGACAGGGAAAACAAATGCTCAGTTAGAGGAACGACAAATCGCTGTAGAATTGAGATAAAAATCATAACATTATAGAATCTGAATAGAAAAGGGCAATCTTGATACGAATAGCTCACAGTGGAATTATGGCATATGAGCTTCTCGAACGTGTGCCGAAGATCCAGCAGAGCTTTCGCCGCAGACGTGGAGAGGTCACACCCCCACAGACGTGGAGACGTGGAAAATTTTAAACTCTTACATGTAACTACAACACAAAACCCTCTAAATTTCTCTACATGGCCGCTCCAAACCTCCCACAGTCCCACCCGATTGAGACTCCTAAGACCAGAAAAAACAAAAGAAGAACCAGGGGAAATGAAAATAAAGGAAAGACGGAAAGAATAAAGGTAAGACCTTTTCCACATAGATTGATCTGGTTTTTCTTCTACTTTTCACTTCTTTTTCTTTTCATTTCTTTCTCTTTTGCAAAGATTTGTGTGAAGGAGAGCAGCTGAGAGAGGTCGGAGGGGTTTCTCGGGTTCCCATTGGGGTTTATTCCCAAACACAGGGAAAGAAAAAATCGATGAAAACGAAGGTAAGACGGAAATCTCTTACCTCTTCCCACATTGATTGATTTTTTTTTTTCTTTTCTCTCCTTTTTCTTTTCATTTCTTTCTCTTTTTTGAGAGGGAAGGCCTATACCGATGATGATGGGGAGGAAGGCGACATCGTAAACCGACGGGAGGTGGCGGCGAGCAGAGCGGGGCAAAGAGTCTGGAGCTTCCCATCCGATTGAGACTTCTTAGAATTGCGAAAAATCAGAGGAAAACATAGAAAAATCAACGAAAACAAAGGAAATATGGAAAAATTAAAAGGGAAGACCTTTTCCGCATCGATTGTTTTTTTTTTTTTGCCTTTTTCTTATTTTTCTTTTTATTTCTTTCTCTTTTTTGGACATCTGTGGGAAGGACGATACTTTTTTGGAGATCAATCGGAAGGAGAGCACCGACGGAGATCAGAGGGGTTTCTCCGGTTTCGGATGGGGTTCATTCCCATTAGGGCGCTCCAAGCCTCCTAGTCGACCAAGACATCTGAAAATGAGAAAAAGAGAGAGAGAGGGAAAACGTAGGAAAGAAATCAGCAAAAACAAAAGAAAGGCAAAAAAAAAAATGGAGGGTTCGGGAAGGGAACCAAGCAAAAAAAGTAAAAAAAAAAGGGACGATCTGTGGGAAGGAAAGCAAAGGGAGATTAAAGGGAAAGCCCGACGCCGGTGAGAATGCGACGGTGGAGACCGGTGGGAGGTGGCAGCGAGCAAAGCAGGAAGAGGTCGGCGTCAGGAAGGCTAATGCTGGTGACGATGGAGAGGTAGGCGACGACGGAGACCGGCGGGAGGTGGCGGCGAGGAGGCTGGCATCTGCGAGGGTTCGGGATAGCTCGGGAGGGTTCTAGAGGGCTCGGGACGGGATCGAAGGAACCAAAAAAAAAAAAAAAAAAAAAAAAAAACCCACCGTGGAACTGGGAGAGCACCTGAAGGCTCGGGAAGGTTCTAAGAGAGGAAAAAAAAATTGCGAGAGAAAGGGGGAAAAAAAAAACCCTCCTTGAAGAGCTGAGAGCTTGACACTTCTTGAGCCGAGAAGCCCCCTGGTCCCCAGCGTAATATACTAGATATTCACCCGTGCTAACGGATGAAATTTTGTTTTAAGGACGGATGAAATTTTATTTTACTTTAGATGTTATATAAATTTAATAATTTTATAATTATTTGTATATAATTTATTATTTTTTAATAAATATTATCCATATATATTAAATTTAAAATATAGTGTTGGGTATAAAATAACTCCAACCGAAATTCGTAAGAGGCCAACCCTCCCAGGATTCTTCCGACTTTCGACCTTGTGCGGCGTCTTTCTGAACTCCCCCGACCGTCCGAGCTTCCACAGTACCATCCGGACTCCTCAAGCAGTCGACCTTCTACAGTGTCCTCCAGATTCCTCCAGCGGACGAACTTCTATCGTACCCTCCAGACTTCTCCAATAATGAGCTCCTTCAGTCGTCTATCGGACTACTCCAAATACTCTCTGGACTTCACTATCAGTCGATTTTCTACAGTGATCGACTACTCTCCGAATCTCTTCCAGACTTCTTCTTGTCACGATCGACTTTACTCCGAGCTTCTTTCGAACTTTGTCAATGTTTGGACTTCTCCAGTAGCAGGACTTTTACAGTAACCAGACTCCATCCAAGTTTTTACAGTGGTCGACCGCCTTCCGAATTTCATCTAAGCTTTTACAGTAAGCGAATTTCATCCGAACTTCTATTGCAAGCGGACTTCAGTCGAACTTTTACAATAAGCGGTCTCCATCCGGGCTTCCACGATAATTGATCTCCATCCGAGCTTCTACAGTAAGCGGTCTCCTTTCGGACTTCTGCAAAAATCGGACTCTGTCCGAACTTCTACAGTGGATGGATTCCAGACGAACTTCTACAACAGACGGGCTCCAGTAGTTGGATTTCTATAGTGACCGACTGTTTCCGATGTCTTCCGTACCTCTCCAGCCATCAACCTTCAACAGCGCCAACTGGACTTCAACAGTGCCAACTAGACCCCTCCGACGAATAAATTCCCTTCGGACCCCTCCAACGGTTGACCTTCCACAGTGTCCTCCAGACTCCTCCAGCAGACGAACTTCTACAACGCCTTCCGGACTCTTCTATCGATCAACCTTCTATAGCACCTTCCGAATTCCACTGTCAATCAACCTTCTACTGGATTCCTCATGCAACCGGACCTCTCCAGCGGATAGTCTTCAGACAAGCTTCTACATCAGACAAACTTCAGATGGACTTTTCTAGCAATCGAACTCCAACCGGATTTCTCCAACAGAAAGTTTCCATCTGGGTTTGTACAGTAGATGACTTCCATCTGCAGCATCAATGCCTAACAGCACCCAACAACAGTTAACCTGTCAGCAACCTCGGAAACATCCGAGCTTCTCTTAGATTGCTGAGACAGAGAACTATTCCGCTCCACCAGACGTCCCAATCGAGCTTCAGTCGTCCGGTCCGAACTTCCTGACAAGTCGCGACAACGGACACCACTCCACTCTCTGTAACAAACTCCATGTGGCCCCACCACTCTCCGGCAAGTCCCGACAACGGACACCACTACTCTCCATAACAAACGCCACGTGGCCCCGAACGGTCCACTACCGGGCAGTTACGGATGTTGCTGTCAATCGGTTACGCTCTCCCGTCTATAAAAGAGACCCCCCAGATACGTTCTCCTCTAAGCTCTAAGTACTATCTCTAAACTCGGCTAAAATTTCATTCGAGTACTCCATTTCTGTTGAAGCAGAGTACTGACTTGAGCGTCGGAGGGTCTTGCTGGAGCACCCCCAACTCTGGTTTAGACTTTCCTTACAGGTCCCGGCGGCGGCCATGATCCCCTCGACTCTAGCTTCATCCGGCATCGACATAATTCTGTACCAACATATAGAAATAAAAAATAATAAATAGATACACATAGAATAAAGAACACACATAGATTTTAAAAGAATATGAATTAACTTTAAATAGGTGGTATTCGTTAGAACAAAATAAATAGTTTAACTTTTGTTGATGTTGGATATCTTTTTTTGTCAATATCGTACAAAAAATTTTTCAAAAATAAATTTTTTTATGGTATATCTTTGCAAATATGATCAAAAATATCACCTATATCTTTTAATCTTAAAGACTCAACGATAAATAAAGGGAAGAAATTGAGATAGGTATCAAATCAACTTATCTGATAAAAGAATATATAGCATGTAAGTATGTTAGGCAAAGAAATGCTATTGAATTTTGGCATTTTACATGTTATCTGTTTCCTAACCAATAATGCATGAAAAGAATTTCAGTTTATAGCAAAAGACCTAGGGACAACCTATGAATGGAATTTCTTAACTCTAATGCATGCGGTACATGACTAAATTTATGATCTGCATTTTATTCTAGTGGCCACCGCCACTAAGTTAAGTGAGAATTGCTACGAATTCTAGAGAAAAAATCTAGATCATAGACTTGAAAAACCATATTTTCTCTCTCATTTTTATAGATAAGGCTATAACAGGATATTGCTCAAGTAGGCCATTACCAGTTAATGGACTGCCAAAATAGATCTTTGGAAAAAAGGTCCATATGTAGCTTTATGCTTCACAGTACAAACTTATACAAAAAATAGGTAAGAAGAAATTTTTGTTCATGCTAATCAGAAAAAAAAAAAAAAGCTGAGCGATTTGAATACATTGCACTATTTTTTACATTGCATTATATTCAATTTCTACTTCTTTTCTCATATTTAGGTAGTTCAATGAGAAACTGGACCCATCATCTTTGAATTCTTTTGCACAAAGATGTTATTAAAAAAGCGATTACAGTCATTTAGAAAGCCATTATAGTGAAAACTATAAAGCCATTTAATTTTTCAACTTAATAATAACTAACTTCTGGTCATCATCCTGCAAGATTGTTAGCATACACATATTAGAAAAATCAAAAAAAAAAAATTTTCTGAAATTATATAAAAATAATAATATAGTTTCAACATACTCTTCCCTGCTATATTACAGGATTGTCAGCTCCAAACAATAAGTCAGTAGTTACCTTATTGAAAGTAGCTAAACTTTCGATTGGGAGATACTACATGAAATAATAAAATAGTAGACCAAGTTAAATCAAGCAAGATAGTATGAATTTAGCTTTAAGAACTCGAAACAAAAAAAGTTGAGTAGAAGCATAAAGATTTTTTTACTATGATGATGAATGTTTTCATCATATACCTATATTTATAAATATTAGAAGAACATACCTACAAATATATAATAAAGAAAGTATTTATTAGAAATTATTACATACTCAACTAAGTATTGAAAATATATTAGTAGAGGTGTCAAAAGATACTTGTCTATCTCAAATTTTGGAAGACTTCTTTATACACTACATTAGTTGTATTACATGAAATCTTTCCTTTATTATCACAGATTAATATTTTTAAACCACTTCAACTTCTAACTGGATCCATCATAATACAACTCAAATTCTACTTCCTTTCTCATATTTAGGTAGTTCAATGAGAAATTGGATCCATCATCTTTGAATTCTTTTGCACAAAGATGTTATTGGAAAAGCGATTACAGTCATGTAGAAAGTCATTATAGTGAAAACTGTAAAGCCATTTAATTTTCTAACTTGATAATAACTAACTCCTGGTCATCATTCTGTAAGGTTGTTAGCATACACGCATTAAAAAAATCAAAAATTTTTTTTCTAAAATTATATAAAAATAATAATATAGTTTCAACATACTCTTTCCTCCTATATTACAGAATTGTCAGCTCCAAACAATAAGTCAATAGTTATCTTGTTGAAAGCAGCTGAACTTTCAATTGGGAGATACTATATGAAATAATAAAATACCAGACCAAGTTAAATCAAGCAAGATGGTATGAATTTAGCTTTAAGAACTCGAAACAAAAAAAATTGAGCTGAAACATAAAGATTTTTTTACTATGATGATGAATATTTTCATCATATGCCTATATTTATAAATATTAGAAGAACGCACATGCAAATAAATAATAAAGAAAGTATTTATTAAAAATTATTACATATTCAACTAAGTACTGAAAACATATTAGTAGAGGTGTCAGAAGATACTTGCCTATCTCAAATTTTGGAAGATTTCTTTATACACTACATTGGTTGTATTACATGAAATCTTTCCTTTATTATTACAGATTACTATTTTCAAACCACTTCGACTTCTAACTGGACCCATCATAATACAACTCAATTTCTACTTCCTTTCTCATGTTTAAGTAGTTCAATGAGAAACTGGACTCATCATCTTTGAATTCTTTTGCACAAAGATGTTATTGAAAAAGCGATTACAGTCATTTAGAAAGTCATTATAGTGAAAACTGTAAAGCTATTTAATTTTCTAACTCGATAATAACTAACTTCTGGTCATCATCTTGCAAGGTTGTTAGCATACACATATTAGAAAAATCAAAAAAAAAAATTTAAAGTTATATAAAAATAATAATATAGTTTCAATATACTCTTTCCTGCTATATTACAGGATTGTCAGCTCCAAACAATAAGTCAGTAGTTACCTTGTTGAAAGCAGCTAAACTTTCGATTGAAAGATACTATATGAAATAATAAAATAGCAGACCAAGTTAAATCAAGCAAGATGATATGAATTTAGCTTTAAGAACTCGAAACAAAAAAAATTGAGCTGAAGCATAAAGATTTTTTTACTATGATGATGAATGCTTTCATCATATGCCTATATTTATAAATATTAAAAGAATACACTTGCAAATAAATAATAAAGAAAATATTTATTAAAAATTATTACATACTCAACTAAGTACTGAAAATATATTAGTAGAGGTGTCAAAAGATACTTGCCTATTTCAAATTTTGAAAGACTTCTTTATACAGTACATTGGTTGTATTACATGAAATCTTTCCTTCATTGTCACAGATTAATATTTTTAAACTACTTTGACTTCAAACTCGAGAAATTGCAATATAAAGCTGACCATGGCTAAAGACAGGTCTTCTAAGATATAATCCAACATGAGAAAAAGATTGACCTTGACTTTTATTGATGGTCATAGCAAATGAAACTATCAAAAGATATTGTCTATGTTGAAATTTAAAAGATAACCTTGAGTTTGATGGAGTTAAAGTCATGCGAGCAATGAAGACTTTTTATCCTATATTACTGTCTGAAATAACTTTGACTTCAACTATATGAGTGTCTAATTGAGTGATCATCAATCTGGTGCCATTACACAATCCAAAAAATTGGTCTTTATTTCTTAACAACATTACAGGAACCCCACATTTGAGCTTTAGATAATGAGTTGGAACCCCGAAATGTTTAATATTATTCAAGAATTCAGGTGTGTGAATATCATCAGGGGTATTATGATTTTCATCTATTTTGCAAGTGGTGTCAGAACTTAAATATGTTCTTTCCTCACCAAGAACCAACGTAAGTATAAATTCATTGACCAAGTCCACAATATCATGAGTGGGAGCAAGTATTGCTCTTTCTTGCAAATAGTTTGGATCCTCCATCTTCTCCAAAAAAGATGGATAAGTGCTTCCTACAATGGCTGCAAGTGGATTATTTAACTCTTTTATCAAAAGGTCATCCAGAATTTTAATAACTGCTTCACCATCATTAGGCCCACCAACTAAACCATCTCCAACACTCAATATCCAGTCTCAAAATTCTTTTATTTCATTTGAATCGAAATTAAAACCATCTTTTTTCCTGATGATGTTTGAAGTCCTAGCATGACTGCCAGATGAATCAGCATATATTCATTCAAATTTTGAATCAGGAGAACATTATTCTTCTTTTCTACTTTCTGTTAAAAATGCTTTATGGTACTATTAACTTGGTTTTGGAGATAATTGAAACCTGCTACTATTACTGGCTAATGTGTCTGATAGCAAGTCCATAATTCAGTTGATCACAACAATTAGAGCTTTTGAACTTGTGTCCTGTATCAATTATTTGATAATATGAAGCATACCACAAATACACAATAGATGCTCATATAAGCTTACTCAAAATAAAATACCCATTCTTTTAACCATAAACATGCTTAATAATCATTAGCTATTTTAAAATATTCAAAAATATCAAATATTCAAAAAAATCCCAACAGAAACACCTATGATTTTGCATATTTTTTGATAATAGAGCTAGACAAAACAAAATATTTCCAGCATTATTCCTTCTCTTGCTTGATTTTCTTCATTTTTTTGTTGCTTGAGAGTTGTACAGATAGATCTTCATCACCGATGCTTTCATTTACTCCTTCAGTAGATAGATGCTTCATCGATATCTTATTTAGAGATGTCATTTCTGTTTCGGATGAAACCGACTCCTACTTTTAATGACAATAGGATTCACTTCACTCATTTGACTAATAAAAAAATAATTAAATTAAAAAAAAAAAAGATAAAGCAAGTTTTATGACAATAAGCCGTAAGGTTAAAGGATTCATCACCTTCAAATTATCAGCAACTTTGTTAGATGTAACATCTAAGTTTTCTATCAATTGTTCACCATAGTCCTACAATTCCCATATTAATTAGTAAAATTTATGGTCTAATCCACATTAGGAGAACTAATTTATGATATGTCAAAGTCAAAACCTGTTCAGGTTGAGAAGTTGCAATGAATCTATCAATCAATTCTAGATTATCTATTATCTTGACAACTGGATAAATTTGCCAATGATCCTTCATCTCAATATTAGATTGCTTAATCTAAATCTTAAACAATAAATTTTTTTTCAGTATTTCATTTAGCTCTGAAGGATAAGTGTCATCAAGTCCATCCTGAATAGCATGTAGGCAAGAAAAAATCATTACAAATTTATGGCAATTTCAAGATTCATTGAATAGATGTATATTAAGTTCGTGCAAAAATAGACAGTAAATATTACCTCTACTATCCTATCTCTAATTTCAGAAGTAGTCTTTCCCAAAAATTGCTCAGCTTCACGGTCAAATATTAGAAATAAAATAGTGCCAGTCTCATCACCCACTTTCACTTGAACCTTGAACCTACAACATAAGATTTTATATAAAACATAAATATGAATGAAAGTTATATATGTATAATAGATTAACACGTGAAGAAGCATCTTACTTTGCGACACCAAAGAGATAAAACTTGTCACACTTCTCGCAAAAAAACCTTCCACTAGCTTGTTCTAATTTTTTGGGGCATCTTCTACATGAACTATAATACCAGCCAAACTTTGTATCTATTGCCATTATCATTGCTAAGGTGACACATGCGCAAGATTGTAGAAGAAAAAAACTCTCAAAGTATATTTATTTATTGTTAAGTATGCAAAAAAAAAAAATTGACAGCAATAGTTATCCATTACATAAAAACAAAGAGTTATTAAAACAGTAGCTCAGTTTATGATTAGATGTTTCTTCTTCATTAGTATATTTCTTTAAAGCATAGTTTTTCCAACATATATAGATGAAGCATCCTTGGAGGGCTAATTGGTGTTGGACCAACATAGCTTTTTGGAGTTACAAAAGATAGTCAAGATAATTTGACCTCTTTGATTATTTTAAGCACTTTTAGCTCATTATTGCCTTTGCCACTTCTAGGCCTCCTTCTAGATGATACATTTGATGCAATTTCGAAAGAAAGTGGAGATATTGAGATGAAGTACAGTTGAATTTAGAGGTTTGTTTTCTTGTCATTCAACATGCATTGAAAGAAATTTGAGTCAAAGATGCTGACCCTAACTTGTAAACTTTTTGTTCGATTGTAACTTCTTGATATATATCACACATGTAATACACAAATAAAGAAGGAGAGAGAGATTTTAGATATCATAATTCCTATTAATAATTTGACTTGCTGTTTTGTTTCATGTAATGGGCTCAACCTCTCAATGAATGTGATATGACATGATTCTAAGCTGTCCAGTTAGCATGACTGTGGCAAAAGTGATCTGACTGGCATAACTAATTTAAAGTTGTTAGCTTAGGTGGAAGATGGTTAGATTAATTATGAAAAAAAATAAATCGAGAAAATGATTTTTAGTGTAGATTTCATTTTGTAAATTCTTGATATGCAGATTTTTTGAAATTCAAAAAATGAAGATGGTTGTAGTCATCTAGCTCAAAAAATTATAAAATTTGAATATCTCTCCCCTATACAAGAAATGTCATAATGCCATAACTTGATTGCTTCAATAATTTATCAATAAAAACATACCTCAACGGACTCAATAATTTCATATCTTCCTTTCAGTCTGATATAGAAAATCATCCATGATTGAATAAGTTGATTGGCTCGATATTTGGCTAATCTTCTGAGAATAAGACTCCTTTCTATTGAAAAATCTGCATGTGAAAAAATATAATGCATATCTTAACATGTTTCTAAACTCATATTTTTCCTTGATGTAATTATTTAGAAATAAGATGCAGTAATTACTTGTTTCTAAACTCAATAGCAACCGCCACATCTGAATTGATCATCAATTTTGTTCCAAAATAAGCATTCGATATCTTAACCTCATCTGCAATTAACAAATCATAATTAAGAAAAAAAAATCATATTTTGAGTCAAAAAATATTTATTTGACTTGTATTAGTAAAGTATGATTATTTAGTTTATTATAGGAAAGAATATTATACTTTTAAATATTTTAACATGATATAATTGTAGAATAATAATTATGGGTCCTGATATTTCCTCCACCATATAGGAATATATTTTATCCGTAAATTCACTTCATAAAGTACAGGATAATTTGTTCTTCCTGAAATAACATTGTTTTGAATGTTATTTTTTCAAAAAATCAGACAATCAATAAAAATCAATTTTAGGATAGAAACATTAATGTCAGCTATATTATTGCAACATACTCTAAGTCCTCAAGCAAAATGTCCATTCTTCATATTTTTGTTCTTTTAGTTCCACTCTCGATTTTAACGCCTTTCCCAACAACCTCACCAATAACATCTGTAGGAGTATGAGATAGTAATTGTTAAGATCATAAACATATGTTCTAAGACTTTACTACAATAATCATGAAAACTTACCAACAAAATATGTCTCATCTTTTGCTAAAATAATTTCAGCAAAAGGCACAAATACAAACCCATCTCTTGGAATATTGGCATGAGCACATACAACAACAGAGGTTTTTGTCATAAAATTCAATATGTACTTATGCTTTGTTGTTCTATACTTGCCGTTATTGTATCCAACAATAAAGTTAGACATCACATAGTCCACACCTTCTTTCAGGATTGATTTGAACATGCTCAATAGCTGCCGCTTGATTGTGGTATGTATCTTCCCTCCCTAATGACATAATATAGAATACCAAATTATGTAACAATCTTAAGAAAAAAAAGGCTGATAATGAAAGAATGATCAATCAACAAAATACCCTTTCATCCATAACAACCATCTCAACTTTATTGATTTCAACAGGATTAACATATCCCGACACTTCCCACAATCGAATGATCCAAACCTTTATCCTCCAATCAGTGTTGTGATCAACATTGATTTGATCAATAAAATCAATTCTGGATGCCATTGTTCTTCACCTAGCAAAAACAAAATTTCAAAAAAAAAAGAGTTTAGTGAATAAATGACAGGAATATGAGTGGAAACTGAAGAAAAAAATTTAGAGGTTAGATAATAGATGACTTAAGATAAAAAACATTATCAGCTAATTACTATAAAAAATAATCTTAGATTTATGTGTGTGAATTTTATGTGTGAGTAAAATTTTGTGTGTGAATTTTATGTCTTAGATGTAGCCACAAGATGTCTCTTAGTCTAGTGTTAAGCATAGGTTTATCATTACAAAGCCATATAGTTCAATCTAGAATACTATTAAAAGTTTTAAATGATCAGGTTTGAGGTTGATTTATAAAACTTTGTAAGGTTATTACTCTGTATGTTACAACAAAAAGTCATAAACAATCCCACAGAAATAGATTCTCGGAGCAATGGCTCATACCTTAAATACCAAACAATAGGGAGAAAGGGTTATCTCAAAATAAAAAGAATGTAAAGAAAAAAAGAAGAAGAAAGGAAAGTGAAAGTAAGAAAGAGAAGAAGAAGAAAGACTTGGGTGAAGTCATCAGTACCTGGAAATGAGGAGGAGCAGTTATAGAATGATGAGGGTAAGTGAAAGAGAAGCTCTTATTTAAAAAGAGATGGAAACTTGAAGCTTTTTTTTTTTTTTATGGGTTGATTTCTGTCTGCTATTTTAATGATATATTTATGCATTTTTCAATGTGATCATATTATTTAAAATGACATTGCAGCATTTTAGGTATAGTCAAAATATTCAAATTTGAGAATAGTATTCTTGTTACAGGGATATGTGATTTATAATTATTAACTTGACTGAATAATAAATATAATTATTATTGCACAAAGAAGCTTATTCTTTTGTTATAGGGATACATGATCTACAGCTATTAAACCAAGTGCTATTGTTATTAGTTGCATGGGTTGGTGTGCTTTCACCACGGAGTTCAAAGTAGAGGAAGATCACAGAAGAGCAAAAAGAAAAGGTCATAGCTTCCCAAGGAATGGCTTCCAATTACTTTATTAATTCTTTCCTGTGAGAACTTCTAAAATAGCCTTAGGCGTGCTATTTATTAATTATTTTCTGTGATCACTTCTAAAATAGCCTTAGACATGCTATGGTTGCTGGCATCTATTATCTATTATCTATCTATTATCTATTATATATATATAAGTAAGATAGTCTAATCTAAATGACTGCCACTTGTTATTCTTTGATAAATTTTTTTCTCTTTAAAAGTTGCACCTCTGTAAGCTCTATACATAATAGAAGCTATAGTCTTGGTTAAGCCCACTAGCATTTGACATTTGGCAATGTAGATAATGACATTTATTATTTGGTCAAGTTAATAGCTTTAGATCATGTTTTCCTGTAGATAATGACATTTATTGTTTGGATTTTGGGTCTAAAAGCATAAAGCTTTCCCAAGGGCCCAAAACACTCATAGAAACTTGAATTCACTTAAATCGTATGCCAGCAATCTGGGAAAGCTTTCTATGAGTGTTTTGGGCCTCTGGGAAAGCTTTATGCTTTTTAGACCCAAAATCCAAAAAATAAATGTCATTATCTACAAGAAAACATGATCTAAAGCTATTAACTTGACCAAATAATAAATGTCATTATCTACATTGCCAAATGTCAAATGCTAGTGGGCTTAACCAAGACTATAACTTCTATTATGTAAAAAGTTTATAGAGGTGCAACTTTTAGAGGGAAAAAAAATTATCAAAGAATGACAAGTGGCAGTCATTTAGATCAGACTATCTTACTTTATATATATATAATAGATAATAGATAATAGATTGTATTAACATGTAATTCGTAATATGCTGTAGACCTTAATACATAAAAAAAAAATCTTCAATCTCCGATTTCTTCAAAATATTTGTCCAAAATACATAAAAATAAAAAAATTATTAAAATTATAATTATAAAAATTTTACCAAAAAATAAAATAGTATAATCAATTAAAAAATAAATAAATTATAAACAATAGCAAAAGGATACATAAACAATCAAATTCAATAAAATTTTATATGTATATATATATACATACATACATATATATATATATATATATATATATATATATATATATATATATATATATATATATATATATATATATATATATATATATATATATATATATATATATATATATATATCGATGGGTATATGCATATGCTGATCAAGAAAAAAAATTCAATTTATTATCTACCATCCTAATTTTTTTAAATTCATTAATAATGTACAAATTTTTCAAAGTATGATGCATAACTATCCAACAAAAAAATTAAAAAAATAAAATTCTCATAAAAAAGAATTGACAATTCAACTATACAAAAACTATGAGAACGTCTGTATAAAAAGTAATTCAAAATTAATTTCTACATAACTTATTTCTTTTATGTACATAATTTTTGTAATTATAATAAATAAAGTATATTTTATTTTAAAAATTTGAACAGATAATAAATAACCAAAAAAATCATAGAAATAATTAAATTCAATTAAACCCTATATATATATGTGTGTGTGTGCGCGCGTGCGCATGCATGCATGTACATATACATATATATACATACCTAACACAAAATCCAAACCATTATCTCCAATGTTAATAATTTTTTAAAACTCTCTAAACTATTATAGATATATAAACATGTAACACAAAATCAAAAAAAAAAAGATAGTTCACACATAGAAAAAGTATGAGGAAGCTTGCATAGAAATGAATTCTGGAACATTCACGTATGTTTTTTCTATGAGATCTGTCTCTTATCTTAATGAGATCGAGGCGCATAAAATTATTATGCACCTCTCTATTTAAATTTTTCTAACCCTAGCCCCTCCCCACTTACCCACTGCCGCATCTTTCCCCTCTCCCTCTCTTCTCCGACTCTATCCCGATCCACCGCCGCCCCTTCCCCACCTCCGTCTTTTCTCCGGCTCTCTTTCGGTCACAATAGCCTTCTCTCTCCAACTATCTCCTCTCCTCTCCAGCTATCTTCACCATCGTAACCCTTCCTCTTTTTCGATTTTCTGTCGGCCATCTCTTTGCTTCTCTATCGGTGCAACGGCTTTTCCGAAGATGAGGATCCTCGAGCAAATCCTCCTTTCTCATTCGCCTCAGATCAAGTCGATGGTTCGACTCCTCTTCTCTATCATTCTCGCCTCCTACGATACATAAGCACCAACGGCCCATCTCCAGGCAAAAATAAGTATTTTCTGTCTCTCTTTTTTTGTCGGCTCCCTCATTAACGATTAATCCCTTTTTTTTTTAATTTCTTCTTCCATTGCCACTCCTTTTACATGTTTTCCTTCTTTCTATCCACTCCCCATTTTTCCTCCATTCCTCTTCTCCACTGCAATCTTCTCCGCCATTGAGGAAGCCCGCCATCCGCAAGTTACACCGGTGCTGGCTCGCCGTCATCGGTACTATCTTTTCTCCTATTTCTTTTCCTCATCCATCGATCCATCCTTTAAACTCTTTTTTTCCTTCTTTCTTTTTCCCTTGCTTCTTCCTCTCTTAGCCTTCTCCTCGTCTTCCCCACACCTGAAACCCCAACCCGATTCATCCCCCCAAACCCTTTTTTTCCCTTCTTTTCTTTTCCCTCGCTTCTTCCTCTCCCATCCCTCACCTCATCTTCCCTACACCTGCAAATCCAACCCATAACCCTAGCCCTAACCCTAATAAAAAACCTGTGCACATCCACCGCCATCCCCACCATCATGGACTGAGCCCTAACCCTAGCACTCACCTGAACCCTATTGCACCCCCTCACACACCCCGCCCCCCACAGTGCTTCCCGATTGAAAAACCCTAACCCCATCGTCGATGACTTCATTGAATCTGTCGTCATCGTTGAAACCTAACCCTACCCTGGAACCCAACCGAACTCAATCCCTATGACAAATCTAAACCCAAACCTAATCCTCAAATCTTGATCCATTCTGGTTTGACCTAAACCCAATCCTTATGGCTAACCTGAACCCAAACCTAATCTGCAATTCGATCCATTCTAGTTTGACCCAAACCCAATCCCTAAGGCTAACCCAAACCTAATCCCAATCCTAAGATCCAGACCCAATCTGGCTTGACCCAACCTCAATCTGGAACCAAACCCAAATCCCCAATGCCAACCCAGAGCCTAGCCCAAACCCATATCCCAAGACTAACCGAACCTTGACCCAACCATGAAATCTTCCTCCAATCTGGGTTGACCCGACCTTGATCCTGAATTGAACCTAAACCCTAAGGCTAATCCAGACCCAGCCCTGAACCCCAACCATCCAGGCTAACCCAAACCAAAAAAAAAACAACCTGACCCAATCCCAGAGGCTGACCCAAACCCAATCCTAGTCAGATCCTGTCCCAAATCTGGGTTGACCAACCCCAATCTTAAACCTAATCCAAATTCTAAAGCTAATCCAAATCCAAACCCAAACCCTAAGCTCAACCCGAACCTACCCCCAAGACTAACCCAAACCTAGACCTAATCCTAAAATCCCATCCCAATCTGGGTTGGTCCACCCAAAAGCAATCATGACTTTTTTCTTACATTTTTTTCATGAGGAAGGCCACCACAGTGTAGTACCAATTTTTGTGCCCTTTTTCTGCTCACTGGATGACTGCCGGATCTCAGTAGCAATCGCTGCATTTTTTTTTCTTTCGTATGGACTTTGAGGAAGGCTATCATAGCACGGTAGCAACCTTTTGTCCCTTTTCTCTCTCATATGATGTTTGTGAAGAAAAGAGTGGAAGGCTGCCAAAATATGGTCAGCAACCCTCCTATATTCTTAACAAAGAATAGAATAATGTTTCTCATATTATAGTGAAGAAAGAAAAAAAAAATGATGAGGAAACTCACCTTCTCTAACTCCGCTTCCTCAATTTCCTCTCTAGTGTCAACCTCTTCAATCCTGATAGATAAAAAATAGTAATCAGTAACATACTCATACACACACACACTATAAAAAAAAACTTTCGACCTCACCTTTTCTATTCAGTCATTCTTGTGCTTGAACATTTGAACCTTTCTATGTATATATAGGCTAAACGATAGAGAGAAATCGATAAAACAATCCATGCTTTGCCATCCATATTTTCTAATTTTTTTCCTGCAAATCTTCTAACTCCAATTAAAGCTTTTGATACTTCTTTTCTTAACCCCATACCCTGTAATTAAAAGGAAAGGCACGCAAGTGTTATGTCCCTTCCAAATCGATATGTCCTTTTCTTTTCTTTTTTTTTTTGCCTTCCTCTCCGTGATAGGTAAGATATGGCTGTTGACTTGGTACTAGATATTTCCTCAGCCTCTGATACGAAATAGAAAATATCTTTCTATTCTATGTCTCATGACATCTCTCTAACTCTCTACTGCTTCTCCCTCCCTTCTAATTTTTTCGCCGCTCTCCCATGCCCCATCTCTCTCCTTCTTGATTTCTCTGAAGCACACTCTGACACTACGATAGATGGAGGGCCAACTACACTAAGCCATACAGTCACCCCTCTTCATCCTTTTTTTTCTATCTCTCTCCGATGATAGAAAATGGCATTCGGGGAGCTAGAGGGACTCCACAGCATGCCGAACAAAAAGGAAAAAAAAAACACTTGGGGAGAAGACATAGTGGGCTGCCACGTGGCGCATAGGGAAACCTAACACGTGGTGCATAGGAGAGGCCGACAGTTGTCGCATTGAGAGAGTCCTGATCTCAACTTTAATGCTGTGTATAGATTAGTAACCCATGCTTCATGATGGAATTTAATATGAATCAAAATATAAATTTAAAATATTTTATTAATATATAAATTTTTCATACCATATAACATACAATATTTTCACTGGCTGATGAACTTACATTCATACTAATCTTCATCTACCCTAACCTCTTTATCTAAATAGTACCAAAAGATTTTATTACACTTTACTATATTAAGTTTCATAACAAAATATAAATCAAAATAAATGAAGAAATAAGTCATAATTTTAAATATTCAATATTTGATATTTAAATATTGAATATTAAATCTTAAAATCTATCAATAAATATAATTCATAATTTTAAACTTATATTTATAATTATTATTTTTTTAAATTAAATATATATATATGCATATATTGTAATTTCATACAATCGAAACTATCAGCTTTATTTATGCTGATATTTAGATAATTTTTTAGATCATAGATAATAAATTTAAATATAGAAATCTAAAATTAATCTTAAAAATCAAAAGAAAATTGATGAATCAATATCATCCAATTAATACAATCAAATTTTTTTATTCTTATAATATTTTTTCATCTATATATAATAAATCTAAATATTTTATATGTTTGGACATAAACTACTGAAATTGATCTAAAAAAATCTAAAAAGAATTATGTTAAAATACAACACATGGGCTCAAAAATACAATAAGTCAATCCTAAATCTAATGCTATAATGAGCTTAAGGATGGCAGTCGGATGGATTGCTTCAGATATCCAATCCATCTCAAACTCTAATAAGATCCATTTAGCAATACCCAAATAGAAATAAGATAGCTTAAGAGAGAGAATGTAGCCACTTGATATTATATTCTAGCTTAATATTATGTTCTTTTTTCCCTTTCATATAGATGGCATGCTAGGAGAGCCATTGGCGCTCCTTTAATGTATTAGATTAAAAAATAATAAAATATAATAATAACAAAAAATTAATATTTTTTGAAATATATAATTTATTTTTTAAAATTTATATTGATCCTATTTATACTCTCTAAAAATATACAATCATTCAATATAAAGTAATTAATATTTAATTATTCAATGAATCTAATATTTCCTAGTCAGCTACTCCAAGCCTCCCAACAAATTGAGGCTCCTATGAATGGGAAAAGCAAATGAGAAAAGTAAAGAAAGAATAGGGAAAAACATGCAAAAAGTTAATGAAAACAAAGAAAAAATAGAAAAAAATGAAAAGATGAGATCTTTTTCCATATTGATTTAAAATTCATTTTAGTGCAAACCAAATGCTATAAAAATAGTAACATATTTTTGAAACATAATAAAAAATTAATAACTAAAAAAAGATAATGAGATTCTCAATCTTATCTAGTGAGTGCGATCGACAACTTCATTATATTATATTAAATCTCGATTTCGTATATTGATTTCAGCAATTCTAATTTCTTCATATTTTTTCTAAATTTTTTTGATAAAATTTTAATAATATCTATTTATAAAATTATAATTAAGAGATAATTAATTAAAAATAAAATCTAAATATATTTTAAAATATTTATAGAGCTATGAACTAAAATCACTAAAAATATCTTAAAAAATTCTAAAATTTGATATATATTGTTCTTAAACCTGCCTAACATCATATACATTATGTCTCTTTAAAATAATATTTTATTTTAATTTAAAAATTTATTTAAATAAACTTAAAAAGTTAAATATAATAGGAAGAAAAGAATCATCTAAATGATCAAATACTCGACTGTTAAGTGATATGAGCAAACGTAACTAAATCAATAAAATCACATAAGAACATGATAAAGAAGATCACTCAATTAATTTACTCCTATAATAAATAATATAATATAATAAATTTTAATAAAATAAAAGTTAAATTTTTTTTATTTATCAATAAATTAATATGGGGCAAAATAGAATGAATATCTTTTTAAAATATCTACTCAATAGATGGATCCGAAACTTCAAAATCATCTATAAAAAAAAATAGATAGAATCTACTTCTTTTTCTAGTGAAAGAACACATCAATACCATAAATATTATTTTCATTATTGAAAAATCAATTGAGATATTAGAAAAATCTATAATTTTTAAATTAAATTTATACTAATAAATTTTTTGATCATTATTTAATTATATTCAGGTTGCCCAATCTTAAAATCAAATTAACATCAAGATAACAATAATTTTTAAAATTATCAAATAATAGTAACAAAATAATCTATAAAAAATTTTAATAAATTTTATTGAGAAAAAAATAGAGAGTTATCTCATCTATTTCAAGCCTCCCACTCGATTGAGATGGATCTAAACTTCTCTATTCGACTGCTCCGATCCTGCCATCTAATTGAAACTCTTACAAATAGAAAAAGCAAAAAAAAAATCAAAAAAAGATATAAAAAAATCAATGAATATAAAAAAAATTGAAAAAAAAATTAAAAGATAAGATCTTTTCTCATATAGATTTAACATTTATTTTTTCTACAAATCAAAAGCTATAAAAATAATAACATATTCCATTTAGATTAACTAAAAAAGCTAAATATAATAAAAGAAAAAGAACCATCTAAATGATCAAATACTTCCACAGTTAAGTGATATGAGTAAATATAACTAAATCAATAAAATCATATAAAAATATAAAAAAAATCACTCAATTAACTTACTTCGATAATAAATAATATAATAAAGTAAATTTAATAAAATAAAAGATAAAAAATTTATAATTTTTATTTTATTAATAAACTAATATAGAGCAAGATATAATAAATATTTTTAAAAGATATCTACTCAATAGATGAATCCGAAACTATAAAATCATCCATAAAAAATAGACAGTTATATCTGACTTTTTTTTCAAAAAAATATATTTATATCATAAATATTATTTTTATTATTGAAAAGTCCATTAAGATAGTAGGAAAATCTATAATTTTTAAATTAAATTTATACTGATAATTTTTTTCATTATTTAATTACCTTCAAGCTATCTAATCTTAAAATCAAATAAACATTAAGATAATAATAAAATTTTAAACTATAAAATAATAATAATAAATAATTTATAAAAAATAATAGATTTCAATAAATTTTATTGAGAGAAAAAAAGCATTACCTTATCTGCTCTAAGCCTCTCGGCCAATTGAGATGGATCTAAAATTCTCTATTCGGCTGCTCTAAACCTGCCATCTGATTAAGACTCTTACAAACAAAAAAAAAATTAAGAGAAACTATATAATAAGATTATTCAAAATATTTAACCTCAAGTAATCAACATAAAAGTATATGAATAAATACTGTAATTTGATAGCATGTATTTATGAAAACTATACATAATAATTCAATTTTTTAAACTCTTCCACATCATCTTATTTCTCTCTCTCTCTTATTTTTTTATTACTATGTTGGTTCTGATGATCAATACATAAATTTTAATAAAATAAAAATTATAATCTCATAATTTTTTTATTTATCAGTAAACTAATATGGAGCAAAATGTAATGAATATGTTCTTGAAGATACTTACTTAATAGATGGATTCGAAACTACAAAATCATCCACAAAAAATAGAAAGATATAACTCACTTTTTTCTAATAAAAAATATTTCGATACCATAAATATTGTTTTCATTGTTGGACCTTGAGATAATAGGAGGACCTATAATTATTAAATTAAATCTATACTAATAATTTTTTCATCATTTAATTACCTTCAAACTGTCTAATCATGAAATCAAATCAACATCAAGATAACAATAAGTTTTTTAACTATCAAATAATAATAAAAAATAATTTATAAAAAATAATAGATTTTAATAAATTTTATAGAGAGAAAAAGAAAATATTACCTCGTCTGCTCCAAGCCTTCCATCTGATTGAGATGGATCTATTTTTTTCTATTCGATCACTTTGAGCCTCCCATCCAATTGACACTCTCACGAACAGAAAAAGTACAGTAAAAATTGAAAAAAAATATAAAAAAAATCAACAAAAACAAAGAAAAGGTGGAAAATTTAAAAAACTAGACCTTTTTCTGTATGGGCTGTTCAATTTTTTTTCTCTTTTTTAATGATGAAGACCCACGAGAGATAGTGGTGAGGAAAGTAGAAGAGAATGTGTTTAGAAGAGCCTCTCATCAATTTTGTGGTCTAAAAATATCATCTGAGAGGGTTTTGAAAGGGTTGCTACTATGCTTACAGCAGCCCTCGACTTTCATTGAGAGATTGTTTAATGGATATGAAAGCTTCAGTAGGTTAAGAGGATTTTGCTGAAAAATATTTAAAAAATTTTGTGTTTACTTTTTTTCTCATTAGATTCATAGGAGGTTGCTGTTTGCAAGATCACAGTCTTCCAGTCCCAAAGGAAACCATCATTTGAGAAAGGATTTACAGCCTTATCTAATCTTTAGGAAATATTGATGCACCAAGATAGTGAATCAAAGATAGAGAAAAAAAAATCAGTTCACCATTTTGATAGGTTTTGGATCAAAATAAAATTCAGCACTCACCATTCCTCGATTCCTTGCCTATCAAATACTGAGAACATCACCATTCTCAATTCTTTGTATCATCCAAAAAACTAACTGAACATCAAAAAAAGAATAATCAGGAAAAAATTTAAAAAATATTTAGAAAAGATACTATCAAACTCACCTTTCTTTCGAATGATGGAAAGGTTCGATTCCACCACCCACCCCCTAGCTCGTCCATGGTGCGGAAGGTGACATGCTCCATCATTCACATCTTGTAAACTTTTGGAGGCTATTAAATGCAAAAATTTGGCTTTCAAATCGAGAAAATATCGTGCTTTGTTTGTGGATAATTTATTAGGTTTGATTTGATCCAGATGGATCGATTCAGATCTCGAAACATATCATTTTTAAAAGAATAATAAAAATATTATTTTTTAAGAAATAAATTAACATGTTATTATTTCTATAATTAAAAAATAATATGTTATTTTTTAAAATAATAATATATTTTAAAAAAATATTTTTATTATTTTTATAATATTTTATTTTTTAAAAATATTATTTTTCAAAAAATATTATTTTCATTTCTTATCCCTCCCCTACTTTTATTTTTTAAAATATTATTTTTCTTAATTTTTAAAATACTACTTTATTATTATTTAAAAATATTATTTTAAATTATTATTAATAATAAAATAATAATATTTTTTTCTTTTTTCCTCCCCCATCCCAAATATTTTTTTTTCTTTTTTTCTTTTTCCCCCTTCCCTTCCCTTCCTCCCACCGCCTCCTTTCCCCACCCCCCACCTCCACTGCGTGAGGCCCAGGTCGTACCTTTCCACGCCACCCCCATCATGGCCCCACCCCATCGCCGTCCATGCTGCCCCAGCTGTCTGTGCCGCATCTGGCTCCGCGCAACTACCGAACCCCCTCCCCTCCCCCTGCTCCGACATCACCACCCCCCCCTTTGCCTCCTCACCTCGGCCCCGGGCACCTCCCGCACATCCCCCACCCCACACAAGCGCCCCCCGCACCCTCCGTGGCCCTGCCCCCTGCACTCTCCCTACCTTTCTCCTCCCCTCCCCCAACCCTCCGGGGCTCTGCCACTGCCATGCCCCGCCCTCGCGGCTTCGCCTCACCCACTGTGCAAGTGGGCGTCCGCGAGGCTTGAAGCAAAAAAAAAATGAAAATGCTACTGGAAAAAAAAAAGAGGGGAAGAAAAGCACTTGAGGGAGATTGGAATAGAAGGCTGATGCCGGTGACGATGGGAGGAAGGTGAAGGAAAAGAAAACTATTTCTCGCAAATAACCAGAGTTGCATCTAAAAATTTTCTATAAGTCTAACTGAATAAAGATTGAATCTTTATCTGGATTGCAATAGAATTGGGGATCAAATCTCCAGAATCCGGATTCAACCTTCACATAGGCCTAGATCTGCAGGCCTTCTACTTCGCGCGTATGTCAGGCAACGCAGGAAAGCAGGATAAATCTCTGGATTGATGTACCTTCATAAGATCACCAAAAGAGGAAAGAGAGGTGCTGGTGTGACCCTTCATACTAGCAAAGGGGATGCCCAAGGAGGGCCCATGCCAAGAGAAAGAGGGAGTGGCAAGAAAGAGGACACGCCAAGGGTGGACACCCATAAGCTCTTCACGTCTCTCTCTCTCTCTTTCTCTCAATCTGATTTCTATGCTATGCATCCATAGATAGATACACTCTCTATTTATAGATGATTCTTATGATCCATTAAGTATAAGACTCCTAATTCAAACAAGCTTTGAATTGGTCCATAACTTATCAAAGAATGACTCCTACATGAGAAAGAACTGGTGCCTCATATGGTACCAACTTTGCACCCATGCCCACACCCATATAGGATGGCCCACAACTAGCACCATATTAGGTGCTGGTCAGCCAAGGAGTGAGAGAGTCTTAGTGAAAATAGGACTCCAAGGATCTCATCCAAAAAGGATCCAATTCGAATCCAATTCGAAGCTGATTCGAAAAAATTTTGAAAGACTGTCAATCCAAAACTGTTTAGAACTTCTGGACCCAGTCCAATTTAAAATTTTGAACCCAATTAAATCTAATTAAATTAGATTTAATCTAAAATTAATTAGTACTTAAATTCAATCTCTCATAGGCTCTTTAGATCATAGATCAAAAATTATTCATCCTCGAAATTGAACCTGAACCTCATGTGTAGTGCTAGCTAGACATAATCAACTCTTCAATCCTGTTTGACCCTTAACTTAATTCTCAATCAAGTTAGTCTATATGTTCAATCAAATCAAGTATTTTCAAATTGAACATATAAATATAGGTCAATACTTTTTTACGTCGCCTCACTTGTGTGCATGACTTCATAAGTTCGAATACTAAGCTGGTAGCATAGGAACCAATTTCTGCACCAATCGAAGATACTATCTAGCAATGGTTTCCGACATTCAGATAGGTTGAATAATCATAAAGAAATATTTTATAATCTATGCATATGGTTACCGCATAATTCATCCCTTTGATCTTGAATGCTCTAAGATAATCTAGATTTAACTGTCAACCCATAATATTTCATCCATATTGTATTCAATATTTCAAATCCATCTAATGGATTATCCTGACCAAGACTTTACTAAATTAAAATACAGTGATACATCAGCTCCTATAATTCGAAGGGATCAATCCCATCTTGATTCACATACAGACTTCGTAAGTACTTGACTGTACGAAGTAGCCTTCCGTCACTGTATTGAAAATCCAGATAGTCCGATATCAAAGTACAGTGAGTTGCTTGCAAGTCACTATGGTGATCTCAGATCTGAGGGACACTTATGTCCATATACTTCACGAGCAGCTCTTGACAGCAGAATGCTCAGCAGGTGAGTTACCTATTCAGTGATGATATGCACATACATCTCACCTGTATGTCATACCAGTGTCACCACACTCTTTGATTAAGAGGACAATAATCCATATGGCACACAACGACCTCCACTCAATAAATGTCATCGTCCTGTAATGACGTATCATTCGGTCACAAACATGTTTAAGAACTATATGATGAATCTTTTTTTTATCGATTACTAACATAGTTCTAAGGACTTCATCACAGCACAAAAGTTCTACAAAGAAGATGTAACTTTGTAATGAATCATGTCAAAATTTTATTTATCAATGAATAATTCATATACAAAGAAAAACTCAATCGTCACATGATTGATTTTAGGACATAATTTCTAATAACTTCCACTTGGATTAAAACCAATTAGGGTATTTTATACCCATCTTCTATTTGAAGTCATCGAACTCTTTGATCCTAAGAGCTTTAGTAAAGGGGTCGGCTAGATTTTTCTTTCCATCGATCTTTTGAAGCTTAACATCATTTTGGTCCACGATCTCTCGTACCAAGTGATAGCAACGCAGAATATGCTTGGTGCGTTGGTGTGACTTTGGTTCTTTTGCCTGAGCTATGGCATTAGAGCTGTTACAGTACAGCAGAATAGGACCATCAATAAAAGATGTAACTCCCAGCTTGATGATGAATTTCTTCAACTACACCGCCTCCTTTGCAGCATCTAATGCAGCAATGTATTCTGCTTCATAAATTGAATCGATCACAGTATATTGCTTGAAACTCTTTTAACAAACAGCTCCTCCATTCAAGGTAAATATGTAGCCTGACATACTTCTACAATTATTACAATCTGACTGAAAACTAGAATCAGTATATCTTATAAGTTTCAGATCAGTGTCTTCATAGATTAGCCATTGGTCTTTAGTATTTCTCAAATATTTAAGGGTTGTCTTTACAACATTCCAATGGTTTTTTCACAAATCCGACTGATACCTACTCACTACCCCTAGTGAATAGACCACATCCGATTTTGTACACATCATAGCGTACATGATAGATCCCACAGTCGAAGCATATGGTATTCTACTCATATGCTCTCTCTCCTGAGGGGTTGTTGGATAATCCTTCTTGGAGAGAGTAATTCTATGGCCTGTCGAAAGATAGCTTTTCTTAAAATTCTTCATATTGAACCGCTTCAACATGGTATCAATGTATGTAGATTGGGTCAGTCCAAGCAACTTTCTAGATCTATCCCTGTAGATCTTCATCCCTAGGATATTGGTGAAAAGAAGGAAAACAGTTTCTCTTCGGATAGTCTAGGATGCATCTAAATTTTTTTTATTAATCTACACGATTAAGGATCAAATCTTTACCTCATTAGCAGTGGAATCAAAGATCAAATCTTTAAAAATCTAAAAAAAATCTTTGAGGAGGCCTGGATGTACAGACCCTTTACTTCGCATGCACGCTAGATGCCGCAAAAAAGTGATATGAATTTCGATAAAATCATCTTTGCAACCCAATCAAACGAGGAAGGAGAGGTATTGGTGTGATGTCTCACACTAGCAAGAGAGATGCCCAAGGTGGGCCCATGGCAAGGATAGAGGGACGGCACCAAAGGGGAGATGCTAAGGAGAAGAAGAAGCTTCCCTCTTCTCACGCCTCTCTCTCTCTTTCTCTCTTCTCTCAATCGATTTGTTTCTTATTTTTCTTATGCATTTATAGGTAGAGACCCTCTCTATTTATAAATGATTCTCATGATCCAATAAGTATAAGACTCATAATTCAAACATGCTTTGAATTAGTCCAATACTCATAAAAGGACTCCAACATGAGATAGAATTGAAGCCACATAAGGCACTCATAATGCAGCCATTCCCACACCCATATGGGATGCCCACAACCAGCATCATTCCAGGTGCTGGTTGACCCAAGAGTGAGGAGAATCCCAGTGTAAGTAAGATGCCTAATATCTCATCCAAAATGGATCTAATTCGAATCCAATTCGAAGTTGGTTCGAAATAATTTCGAAAGACTGTCAATCCCAAACTCTTTTGGACTTTTGTACCCAGTCTAACTTGAAATTTTGGATCCAATTAAGTCTAATAAACTCAAATCTAATCTAAATCAATTAGCACCTAAATTCAATCTCTCACGTACTCTATGGATCATAGATCAGAAACTGCTCATCTCCGAGATCGAACTTGAACCTCATGTGTAGTGCTAGCTAGAAATAGTTAACTTTTCAATCTCGTTTGACCCATAACGTACTTTCAAATTGGATATATAAATATAGGTCAATACTTTTCTATAATATTTGACTTGTGTGTGTGACTCCATAGGTTCAAACACTAAGCCGGTAGCACAGAAATCAATTTTTGCACGAATCGAGATACCATCTAGCAATAATTTTCGACGTTCAAATTGGTCAGATTATCGCAAAGAAATATTTTAGAATCCATACACATAGTTATCGCATAATTCATCCTTTTGACCCTAAATGCTCTAGAAAGATCTCAAGTTAACTATCAATCGAGATTACTTCATCTATATTGTATTTCAATTTTTCAAATCCATCTTATAGATTATCCTGACCAAAGCTTTACTAAAATGAAATACAGCGATACATCAAATTCAATAATCGAGAGGGGTCAATTCCATCTTGATCCACATACAAACTTCATAAGTATTTGACTATATCCATAGCCTTTCATCACTACATTAGAAATCTAGATAGTCCGGCACCAAAGTATAGTGAGTTACTTGCAAGTCACTATGGTAATCTCAGATATGAAGGACACTTATACCCATGTGCTTCACGAGCAGCTCTTGACAGCAGAACGCTCAGCAGGTGAGTCACTTGTTCAGTAATGATGTACTCCTACATCTCACCTATATTCTATACTAGTGTCACCACACTTCTTGATTAAGAGGACAACCAATCCATATGGTACATAACGATCTCCACTCGATAAATGTCATCATCCTGTAATGACGTATCATTTGGTCATAAATATATTTAAGAATTATACGATAAATCTTCTCTTTATTGTACACTAACATAGTTCTAAGAACTTCATCACAACATAAGAGCTCAAGGAAAATATAACTTTTATGATGAAAAATATCAGAATAACTTTTATTCATTTATCAATAATTCATATATAAAGAGAAATTCAATCGTCATACGATTGATTTTATGATACAATTCCCAACAACTCTCACTTGAACTAAAGTAAATCGGGGCAGTATCTTATACCCAACTTCTATTTAAAGTCATCGAACTCTTTAACTTCGAGAGCTTTAGTGAAGGGGTCGGCTAGGTTCTCCTTTCCGTCGATCTTCTGAAGCTCGACATCATCTCGATTCACGATCTCTTGTACCAGATGAAAGCGGTGCAGAACATACTTAGTGCGATGGTGTGACTTTGGTTCTTTCGTCTGAGCTATGGCACTGGAGCTGTCACAGTACAGCAGGACAGGGCCATCAATAGAAGGTGTAACTCCCAGCTCGATAATAAACTTTCGCAACCATACCTTCTCCTTTGCAGCATCCAATGCAGCATTGTATTTTGCTTCGCATACAGAATCGACCACAGTATGTTACTTGAAACTCTTCCAGCAAACAGCTCCTCCATTCAGAGTAAATATATAGTCCGACATGCTTCTGCTGTTATCACAATATGACTGAAAACTGAAATCAGTATATCCCACAAGTTTCAGATTAGTGTCTCCATAGATAAGCCATTGATCTTTAGTATTTCTCAAATACTTAAGAATTACTTTCGTAATCTTCTAATACTTCTCATCTGGATTAGACTGGTATCTACTCACTACCCATAGTGAATAGGCCACATCCGGCCTCATACATATCATAGCGTACATGATAGATCTCACTGCTGAAGCATAAGATATTCTACTCATATACTTTCTCTCCTCAAAAGTTATCGGATAATCCTTCTTCGAAAGAGTAATCCCATGACCTATCGGAAGATAGCCTCTCTTAGAATTATCCATGTTGAACTACTTCAACAAGGTAACAATGTATGTGGATTGAGACAATCCAAGCAACCTTCTAGATCTATCCCTATAAATCTTCATTCATAGGATGTAGGAAGCTTCTCCAAGTCTTTCATGGAGAACTGTGATGATAACTACAGCTTCACACTCTGTAAAATCGGAATGTCATTTTCTAGTAATAGTATGTCATCCACATAACGCATAAGAAAGATAACTACAGAATCGGTAGCCCACTTGTAGATGCAAGACTCTTCTCCATTCTTAACGACGTCATACGTTTTGATCACCTCATCAAAATATATGTTCTAACTCCTAGATGCCTGTTTAAGTCCATAAATAGACCTATTCAACTTGTACACTTTTGACTCATCTGTAGATATGAACCCTTTAGGCTGTATCATATACACATCTTCTTTTAGCTCCTTGTTAAGAAAAATGATTTTGACATCCATCTGTCAGATCTCATAATCTAAGTGTGCAGCGATAGCAAGCATAATCTGGATGGACTTGAATATTGCCACAGGAGAGAATGTCTCATCATAGTCAAAACCATAATGCTGACAATAATCTTTGGCAACTAGACGGACTTTATAGATCTCCACCTTCCTGTCTGCTCTTCTTTTCTTTTTGAAAATTTATTTACACCATATGGATTTTATCTCTTCAAGTAGATCAATTAGTGTCCATACACCATTGATCTCTATGGATTCCATCTCGGACTTCATGGCCTCAAGCCATTTCTGGGAGTCGGACCTTTGCATGGCCTCCATATAGGTGATTGGATCCTCATCGTTCTCATCAAGTTTGATGAGGTCACTGTCTCGGATCAAGAAACTGTAGTATCTATCCGATTGACGTGGTATTCTACCAGATCTCCTTAATGGTACCTCTACTGGCTCCAGATTTGATTCTCCAATCAAATCTAATTTTATGTGTTAGTCCTTCCACCTCATGAACTTTATCAAATTCAATTTTATAGGCATTAGCTCCTTCACTAAGGAACTTCTTGTTCAAAAAAATTATTTTGCTGCTGACAAACATCTTTTGCTCTACAGTGAGGTAGAAGTAGTACCTTTTAGTTTTCTTTGGGTGTCCTATAAATAAATATTTATCAGACTTTGGTCCAAGCTTATCTGTCTTTAAACGCTTGACATAAACTGGACACCCTCAGATCCTAAGGTGTGAGAGCACTGCCTTACGCTCAGTCCATATCTCATATGGAATTTTATTGATAGACTTGCTCGGCACCTTATTCCAGATGTAGCAGGCAGTTTCTAGAGCATATCTCCAAAAAATTTTTAGCAGACTTGCAAAGCCCATCATGGATCGGACCATGTCTAATAAGGTTTAATTCCTTCTTTCAGACATTCTGTTATGTTGTGGTGTTCTAGGAGAGATCCACTGTGAGAGAATCCCATTCTCTTCTAGATATGTGAGGAAGTCAGTAGTGAAGTATTCACCTCCTTGATCTGATCGAAGGATCTTAATGCTCTTTCCAGTCTGTTTCTCTACTTCAGTATGGAATCATTTGAATATTTCAAATGATTTTGATTTATGCTTCATAAGATAGACATATCCATACCTCGATAGATCGTCTGTAAACGTAATGAAGTAGTAATATCTTCTTCTGGTACTTATGTTCATATGTCCGCATATATTAGTATGTATTAGATCTAGGATATTATTGGCTCTTTCACCTTTTTTCTTAAAAGATGACCTGTCATCTTATCAAGCAGATAAGATTCGCTGGTTGGTAATAATTCACAATCATCTATTTCAAAGACACATTCTTTGATCAACCTGTCAATCATACTCTTATTCACATGACCAAGCCTACAATCCCAAAGATAGGATTCACCGACATTATCTAACTTAGGGCATTTACTGCGTGTGTATATTACACTAATAGATCATGATATTATATATATGTTATGTTTTAATTATCCATGTATAATTACAGTATCATTCATAATGATATCATAAAAATTATCTTTTATTATAAACTTGAAATCAAGTTTGGCCAAAAGGCCTATAGAGATGACATTCATAAAAAAAGAGGGACAATAATGATAATCATCTAACATGATACTACTGGACTCGAAGATAAGCTGCAAAGTTTTCAAGATCAGAACTGGAACAAGGCTTCCATCTCCAATATTTAGAAACTGCTCGCCCTCTCGAAACTTTCTACTTACTTGCAGTCTTTGCAATGAATTACATATATTAATCGGACTTTCGGTATCCAATACTCAGGTAGTACTATCATAAATAGAGAAATTACAAGATGTTATCATATAAGTATCTTGTGAAGTAACTGTTTGCTTCTTTCTCTTGTTCTTAGGTCTGTTTGGGTCAAAAATGGCTATGTAAGCAGGATAATTCCTCTTCCAATGACCCAACTTCTTATAAAAGAAGTATTCTATCTGGCTCTTATCAACTTTTGACGATTTGCTGTGCTTCGGATCGGTGGTATGGGATTTCTGCACTTTTTTTTTTCTTTTCTCTCCTAGAGGATCGACGACCTACTGATGAATCTCTCATAAATTCACTGGCTCTTTCTGGAGCTGGTGGTCCTTCTCAAAAGTCTACAGTAATCCTAGCAAACCATGGTAGTTCACCGCAGGTTTCATCATTCTGTAATGACTAAGAAAGGATAAGTAGGATTTCAGTAGCGAATTAAGGATAGCATCCTTACCTAACTGTTAATGCAACAGAAAGTCAAGTTTGCTAAGACATTCAATTTGCTCAATCATGTATAGTACATGATCGGTGATTGAAGCTTCTTCTCGCATACGGGCATTAAACACTGCGTAGGATGTTTTGTATCTCTTCGCATCCTTAAGGGTACTAAAGGACTCATTCAATATTTGAATGATCTTCTCTGGCTGTGCATCTTCAAACTTATGGTTAAGTTTGTCATTCATAACTCCCCTCATCACATAGTGCATAGTCGTGTGGTCATTGAGCCACTTTATATAAGTGTCTCTCACGACATCAGGAGCATTGGCAGCAGGTTTTTCAGGTACCTCATCCGTAAGGACATATAAAATCCTCTCGTGCTCAAAGATGATCTTCAACTTTCGATACCAGCTATCGAAATAGGGTCCGATGAGCTTGTCGCTGTCCAACAGCGTACGGAGGGATAGTGTGTTGGCCATAACTGAAAAAAAATATAAGGCTATTAGTATATAAATTATTTTTTAATCCTAAAGATATAGACTTTAGTCTAAAAGTCTTCTTACTATTTTTATGAATTGGTAGCCTCTACCTCCAACTTGAAAATTATATTAATTCCTTAGCGGGTATTAGAATCCACACAGACTACATTCAGATCCGAGTATGGCTCGACTAACCTTAGTGCATCCATGGGTAGGTTCATAACTAATTGTTTCTCTAAACAACTTCTAGTAATTAGATTTTACCCCAGACATCTTTTCAGCAGGCGTGTGACACCTCTACTGAAAATTCTGGTTAGGTCCAACTATTAACATGACAACATCAAATGCATCCAACAAATGGATGTTCATGTCCGAGTGTGGCTCGACCAACCTGAGCATTGATCTAAAGGTATATCATGATGGTCATATGATGAATGAGAAATTTCAATACGTAATAGACACCAGGCGGGTGGCACCTCCAATACCTATTTGGAATATTGAACTCATTATCACACACCTTAATGAAAGGTTATGACCAAGTTATCCCATAACTTTATCATTTTATGCACCTAATAATTTAGAGAATTTGATTTTATTGATCTGAGAATAAGAGAAGAAGTTGATCTACAAGCTACAAATCCTTCCACCAACATCACTAAGTCATGTAGGGGATTAGACATAAGCTGGTCTAAAGATACTTAAATCAGTCACACTGATTTACCTTGATGGCATCAGTCTGTACGAATCAACTAATGACCTAATCAAAATATAATGTAGCATGTTGGTAAGATAAGTGAGATCAGTGGGAGGGATGTGCCCTTAACTCATCTTAGACACCCAATTAAAAACTACTTGATTGAATTTACCAAACTTACCTTAGACACCAATCGGTTAATTAGTTTCGATTTGGTCCACTAAAAGATTCAGGCTCAACCAAGGAGCTATAATCATGGTCCATTTATCAGATTAAAAATATGAACTCGATCAAACTTCAACTATTGAGATTGATCTAGAAAAATATTGATCTAATCTAATTTAACACTTGATTAGATTTAACTAATTTTTCTACTTAGTTCATATGTGCTTCTAACACTATGTCTAACCAATTAGAAGGACCTGATTCAAGCTAACCCATTGCCTATTGATTTATACGGTATCTTAATGATCTTCAATTCTCAAATCTAGATCATTCAAAACTTAATTCAAAATTAAGTGCGTGAAACGTATATTTTAATTTGTAGAACTATTCTATTAGAGTTTCAGATTAAGCATACCATATATTTTAACTCATAAAAATAATTTTTTATAATATGTTTAATAATTAAACATACATAGATATGATCTAAACTTTATACATACATCTCATGCATCATGATAACTTTTAGATCCATACCAATTACATCTTATGTCACATACTAGTTAGATTTAAAATAATTTTATATCTAAATTTATCTTATTGTAATAAATTATAAATCACTTTAGATCTAATCTAAACATATTTATGATCAAAATAATTTATAAAAATTTATTCATTTTTTTCTTCATAAAATTGGATCACAATGACATTCTTACACGTCATAAGAGAATCCATCGAATAGATAAAAGAGAGATTAATCTCTTCAATCTTCTATGATCGGATGATCTCATCAATTTGAGTACTAGATTACTAAGATATGAAATCTAATTTCACATATAATCACATCAATATGTATTATTGATAAAATAATTTTATGTCATGAATATGTCCTTGATCTTATCAATTATGTTCTTAATCTAATCTAATTAGATTTGATGTATCATATACTACATAACAGATCTAAAACACATCTTATACTGATTATAAAATATCAATTTCAGATTTGATATCATATAAAAATATTAATTAGGTACAAATATGATGCATAAGGAATAAATTTTTGATAAAATCTATTTTCGTATAGTGCTGAATTTTGATAGGATTCAGATCTAAATACCTATCAAAATAGATCCAATTCAGATCTAAAATAAATCTCACTTCATAGTTAAAATAATAATATTTAAATTTTTTTAAAATAAATTTAAAATAAATTTTAATTCATATTTTTATTTCATCAAAAATTCAGCAACAATAAAATTCTATTATAACAATCTTATAACAATCTCAATCAACCATTGATTAGGATCATTTAATCGAATCAAAATTAGATTACAAATTTTATATAAATAGATTTAAATTAGATGTAATATTTAAAATAAAATTTTAATTATATATAATATATAATTAATCTAAAAAAATTTAGATATGTATGTATATATTTCAGTCCTGTTTTGATACCAATTGAAGGAAAGAGAAACAATTTCTCTTCAGATAGTCGAGATTGTATCTAAAAATTTTTTATTAATCACCATGATTAAGGATCAAATTTTTATCTAATTAGTAATAAAATTAGAGATTAAATCTTCAAAAATCTAAAACAAACCTTTATGGAGGTCTGGATGTGTAGACCCTCTACTTCGCATACGTGCCAGACGCCACAGGAAAGTAGGATGAACTCCGATCAAATCATCTTTACAATCCAATCAAATGAGAAAGGAGAGATGCTGGTGTGATGTCTCACACCAGTAAAGAGGATGCCCAAGGTGGGCCCACGGCAAGGAGAGAGGGGTGGCACCAAAGGGGAGATGCCAAGGAGAAGAAGAAGAAGCTTCCCTCTTCTCATGCACCTCTCTCTTTCTCTCTTCTCTTAATCTGATTTGTTTCTTATTTTTTTATGCATTCATAGGCAGAGACTCTCTCTATTTATAAATAATTCTCATAGCCTAATAAGTATATGACTTATAATTCAAACATGCTTTGAATTAATCCAATACTTATGAAAGAATGACTCCTACATGAGATAGAATTGGAACCACACAAGGTGCCCACAATGCACCCATTCCCACAGCCATATGGGATACCCACAACCAGCACCATTTTAGGTGCTCTTCAGCCCAAGAGAGAGAAAAATTTCAGTGCAAGTAGGATTCCTAATATCTTATTCAAAATAGGTTCGATTCGAATTCAATTCGAAGCTGGTTCGAAATAATTTCGAAAGGATGTCAATCATAAACTCTTTAAAATTTTTATACCAAGTCTAAATTAAAATTTTAGACCCAATTAAGTCTAATAAACTTAGATGTAATCTAAAATTAATTAGCACTTAAATTTAATCTCTCATATGCTTCATGGATCATAGATCAAAAATTATTCATCCCTAGGATCGAATCTAAACCTCATGTGTAGTGCTTGCTAGACATAGTCAACTCTTTAATCCTGTTTGATCCATAACTTAATTTTTAATCAAATTAGTTTATATATTTAATCAAGTCAAGTACTTTCAAATTGGATATATAAATATAGGTCAATATTTTTCTATGGTGTCTGACTTGTATGTATGACTGATCACTGTTGTAGGCGATCAAGAATAAAAAGCAACTCAAACTATATAAATAGAATGAGTAGAGATCGTTTCCATAGAGATTTAGGATGATTATCTTTTTTTAAGAAGAAATAAAAGAGAATTGATTGTAGAAGGATTAAAAAAATAGAACAACAAAAATTAAATTAAAAATATAAATTAATTTATGAAAGAAAATAATTCAAAGAAATAATCCAGGAATTCCGAATCTACCATGCAAATTAAATTTATTTTTTTTTTCTTATGTTGTAATATTAATTCTTGTGATTAAGGTATTAGTATAGCTTATCTCTAAGGGATACGGACTGTATCAGTAGATTACAGCTTGTCCTGTTGGAATATAAACTATCTAAATTTAATTACAAGATCTAAAGTTTAATCTCACATACTACAATTTATCTCTCTAAAGTACGTACCATATCCAAAGATCACGGCACGTCAATAGAAGGTATAGGTCATGTAGGCTGGATCAATACCTCAAAAAAAAATAAAAAGATATGAAATAAAAGCACAATTTTATTGCATAAAAATTAAATATAAAAAAAAATAAAAACTCATTTAATAGCTTCATCGTATTCCTGGATTGAAGGGATTTAGCTATGCATCAAGCTCTCTAGCTCCATAATCTCCCAATATTTGATCTCTAAAGTTCTCTGATTTTTTTCTTACTTTTTCTCTAATTTTTCTCCTTCACAAAGATTATTTCCGGACCTCCTATTTATAGATAAATTTTTCATATTTTTTTGGTAGGAAAAGGAGTCCTAAAATCCTTAAAAAATGTATAAAACCCTTAGAAATTTTTTTGAACGTCGGATGAAGCTTGGACTGCCCAGATTTGATCAAAAATCAACATTTTAATCCTTATCAAAGTCAGATCAAACTGTAGCCATCCGATTGTACCTAAAATTGGTTCTGGGCTGTCGGATCGTGCAGAATAACTCTTATTCTCAATCAGAAACATCCTCAGTCGTCCGATCATTTGATGGATGAAATTTCGACCGTCGATCAGCATAAAAGTTCTCTTATAAATCGATGATGAACAGCAGTCGTTGGATCATGAGATAGATGAACATAGACCGTTGGATCGCGTAAAAGAGGCTTCCACTACTGTGGACCGTGTGAGGTTTTCGATGGACCACACCCTGGCTCTGTGGACCGACCGACTGGTCCACCGTGCATCGAAAGTAATAAAAATTATTTTTTAGAATATTTTGGCTCGATTTTTGCTTCGATTTTTATCTAAAAAATAAAAAAAATATGTATTAAATTTTTTATTAATTTCTCAATATTTTGGTACTTAGATTCTCAATTAAATCAGCATCTATTTTTCATAAATATGCTCAAATTTTATTTTTTTTAAAATTATTTATTTTTATTAAAAATATTAATTTATTTATAAAATTAGATTTTTAAGAAGATGTTAGCACCATAAATTATCAAAAATATCTTTAATAAATATAAAAATATACCACTTATCACACTTCCCAACTTGAACTTTGCTCGTCCTCGAGTAAAGAAAGAATTTAGAATTAAGTGCCTTTTAACTTAAAATTTTGAATTTCATCAAATAATTTTTCAAAAGAGCCACAGATGTTCAGTAAAGCGTGAATGAGATATGTTATTGGAGTATTAATACTAATCAATGTGGGAGTTAAGCTAAGAACACTAAATATTTTCTAAATTTTTTTTAAATTATTTCTATCTTTATCTTCAAATCATTAACCTCATATGGACAAGTATATTATTACTTCCATCCTTCATTTATTGATTTTTTTTTAACATTGTATTGCTATTGAGTGTCTTAACCCCTTAAGCTTTCTGTTTGTCCCATGCAGTAAGTTTTCAGCCAATGACTACCAAATCAGATGGCTTTAGGGCACTAGGTATAGAATACCCCTCGGACCTATTTGCTCGAATCAAACGGGCTACGAGTTAAAACTAGTTTTACAACAAAGCTTCTTTGTCCTTCTTAACTTTTGATGCGAAACTCAATGCTTGCTTAGGCAAAAAGATCCGGTTACTCAGCATGAAGAACTTAAATTTTTTTTTTTAAAGAAATATATAGTTATCCTACACAAGCCCATAAGAAGTAAACTCTTCTTTGATGTTGATAGAAAAATTTAAAAATACTCAAATAAAATTGTTTAAGTTCTAAACTTAAGTCTTTATTGAGTTTTCTTAATATTTGATCCCTCAATATCTCACAAACTCTCTAATCTGTACATCAATTTTCTTTTTAAAAATACTTGATTCAACTCGATTCTTAAGTATAATCAGGTACTTAAATGCTAAATACTAACTTACTTGAAGACTTTAGAAATTTAAAAATTAAAAAAAAAAATTTATTCTTCCCCCAACTTAATCGATATTATCTTCAATGGAATAAAATAAAGGATGCATAAAAAAAAAAAGAAAAAAAGAGATGTCACCTAATCCATACGTCTTTTCAAAATTGGTGCTCCTTCTAACTTAGCCAATATTATCTTCAAATCTCCACAAAGCAAGAATCGATTAACCTAAATAAAATATAAAAGAAAGCAAAAGCATAAGCTAGAACTGGGTTGCCTCCCAAAAAATACTAAGTTTATTATCTTCAGTCAGACTAAATTATTGACAGGTGCTTCCATATAGAGTGGTCCTTTATTCCTAAAAAAATAAAGATCAGTTAAAACAAAGTAAAAAAAATTGGGTTGCCTTTCAAAAAGTACTAAGTTTTAAGTCTTCAGCCAGACCAGATTATTGACAGGCTCTTCCATACAGAGCAGTCCTTTATTCCTAAAAAATAAAGATCAGTTAGAAAAAAAAATTTGGGTTACCTTCCAAAAAGCGCTAAGTTTAACGTCTTCAGCCAGACGCTAAAAGAGTGTCTATCCTATTCCTGCCCAAATCTTAACATGAGTCTGTAATTCTCTACGTGATTCAGGCTCTTTCTCAAGATATTTTCTACTTGGGACCATTATATGACTCATTCTTCTGATAACAAATAATTCTTCCTTTATAATTAGATCTAGGTATAACTTAAGTACTAGTCAGGGTTTTAAGAGATCTAGATCTATATACTCGATGTGCTGAGGAAGTATTTCTAGATCTCCTATTGTTGCCTCTTTTTTTTTAAGCAAAGGTTCAATCAGTGTCATGAGGGATTCAACAATTAATTTTGGATTTAGCTGAGTGTAATGGTCACTAGGTGTGGATACCTTATTATTATCAACTTCGGGTATCTCTTCCAGTTCCTCAGACCTGAATATTCTCAACTGATTGAACTGGTCTTTAAGTTCTAGACCATTCTGAGCTCTAGGGTCATCCTCTAGTTGGCTTGATAATTTATCCTCTTCTAGTTTACTAACCGCTATAGTTGATTGGCCCAATTGTTTAATTAATTGGTCAGTAGTTTGCATGAAATTATTGAGGGTATTTTTAATATTTGAGGTTGATTGTGCTAAGATATTTAGACTCTTTTCTAATGTGTTGACTCCTTCCTCAGGATCTAAATCTGATTGATCATTCAGTATTTGGTTGGGCCATAGATAGGGTTGATAAAAATTATGGGCTCCTAATGTTGTATTTTGTGACCATATAAAATTGGGATGACTTTCGGACCCTGGGTTATAGATTGGTGCATAAGGTTCATTTATGTAGCTTTCATTGAATACACTCTCTTGTATGAGCTCAGTTTGGGTTGGGTTCATCAAATAAGGATACTCCTCCACAATATGATCTAGTGCATCATATCCAATGCACATGGGTGCTAGCACTTGATTAAATTGGATATGTCTTTGGAATTCTAAAGCTTCAATTCTATTGGTCAAAGTTGCAACTCTAGTATCTTCAAACTCCCCTGAATAAATGTATGCATTTTCAAGTTCAGTGAATATAGGATACATGTTAATCATTTGAGAATCAATTGTAAAATTGTTAGTCGATGATCTAATTCTAGATGGTTGGACAGAGCTAATCGAATAACACAAGCTCAGTAGAGTTCTAGGTTGTCTATTGGAATCCATTTCTTCCTCAGTAATCTTATAGGCTTATAGGTTTTAGATTGTGTCTGGTAATTTTTGTTTTATCTCAGTAGAATTTTTTTTTTAATTTTTTAATTTTTAATTTTTTTTAATTTTAATATATGAGAGAAAAAGAGGAGAAGAAGAAGAGTTCTAGAGATGAGAGTCCTAAGGAGTCCTAAATTTAGAGATATTAGAGAAGAGTGTTTTAATTAGGGTTAAAGTTTGTAGGTTAGTAATCACATTATGCAATCAATCCTAGCTAAGAATAATCCTAGATCTAGATAGCTCCTAATTACCAAGGTCGTCTTTGAGCACTCCAAGTAAAAAACTAGCCACTCAATTGGCTAGATAAGTGTAAGGTTGGTGGGGGTTCCTCCGTTGCTTTCCTTAGATACTGAGTTGGCCAGGTATGCGAATGGAACCAATTAAATAACCACCTTCCTTCAGGACGTAGTCTCTGAACTATTTTTCTAGATACCAGTCAAACTGACTAACCCTAACCCAATCTTACTCTTAGGATCCCATGTCCTATTGAGCTCGAAAGTCTTTAGGGGCCAACGTCGAATTGATTTTAAGTTAAGGTTTAGGTCAATGCAATATGCAGGATGGTGGTTTGTGGGTCAAAGAAGGGTGATGAAATCTTCACCTTATCTTGTTTAGGGTTTGTGCCCTTAAGATGTTTTATAGAATTATGCAATGCAAAAAGAAAAGGTGACCTGATTTGATAGTTAGTTAAGAGTAAATTGATTTGTTTCACTTTTTAGGTTTTGTGATTAAGTATCTTAATTTCTTAAGTAGATTATGAGGTGTCAATGTAGAGATTTTTTTTTTTTTGAAGAAAGTAAGTTTGACTAAGGAACTAAGCAAGTTAGAAAGCAAAGAAAATAAGAAACTAAGAAGAAGACTAATTTTTTTTTAAAAAAAATAATCATATCTAGATATTCAACAATAGTATCAAAATTTGATCGCTGTCGTAGACGGTCAAGAATAAAAACCAACTCAAACTATATAGATAGGGTGAGTAGGTATCAATTCCATGGAGATTTAGGGCGATTATCTTTTTTTTTTAAGAAGAAATAAAAAAAAATTAATTATAGAAGGATTAAAAAGAAATAAAATAGCAAAAATTAAATTAAAAGTATGAATTAATTTATAAAAAAAAATAATTCAGAGAAATAAATCAGGAATTTCGAATCCACCATGCAAATTAGATTTATTTTCTTTTTTTTCTTATATTGCAATATTAATTATTGTGATGAAGGTATTAGTATAGCTTATCTCTAAAGGGTACAGACTGTATCAGTAGATTACAGCTCGTCCTGTTGGAGTATAAACTATCTAAATTTAATTACAGGATCTAAGATTTAATCTCACATACTACGATCTATCTCTCCAGAGCACATACCGTATCTAGGGATCACGGCACGTCAATAGAGAATATAGACCGTGTAGGTTAGATCAATATCTCAAAAAAAAATAAAAAGATATAAAATAAAAGTATAATTTTATTACATAAAAATTAAATATAAAAAAAAAACTATTTACAGGCTTCATCGTATTCCTGGATTGAAGAGATTTAGCCACGCATCAAGCTCTCTAGCTCCATAATCATCCAATATTTGATCTCTAAAGCTTGATTTTTTTTTATTTTTTTCTTACTTTTTCTTTAATTTCTTCTCCTCCACAAAGCTTATTCTTGGACTCCCTATTTATAGATAAATTTTTCATATTTTTTTGGTAGGAAAAGGAGTCCTAGAATCCTTAGAAAACATATAAAACCTTTAGAAATTTTTCTGACCGTCGGATGAAGCTTGGACCGTCCAGATTTGATCAAAAAATCAATGTTTTAATCCTTATCAAAGTTGGATCAAACCGTAGCCATCTGATCGCACCTGAAATTGGTTCTGGGCCATCAAATCGTGCAGAATAACTCTTATTCTTAGTCGGGAATATCCTCAGTCGTTCGATCGTTTGATGGATGAAATTTCAGCCGTCGATCAGCGTAAAAGTTCTCTTATAAATCGATGATGAAGAGCAGTTGTTGGATCGCGAGATGGATGAATGTGGATCGTTGGATCATGCAAAAGAGGTTTCCGCCACCATGGACCGCGTCAGGTTTCTGGTGGACCATGCCTTGGCTCTATGGACCGACCGGCTGGTCCACCATACATCGAAGATAATAAAAATTATTTTTTAGAATATTTTGGCTCGATTTTTACTTTGATTTTGTCTGAAAAATAAAAAAAAGATGCATTAATTTTTTATTAAATTTTTAATATTTTGGTACTTAGATTCTCAATTAAATCAACATCTATTTTTCATAAAAAAACTCTAATTTCATATTTTTTTAAAATTATTTATTTTTGTAAAAAAATTTAATTTATTCATGAAATTAGATTTTTAAGAAGATGTTAGCACCATAAATTATCAAAAATATCTTCAATAAATATAAAAATATACCACTTATCAATGACTCCATATGTTCAAATACTAAGCCGGTAGCACAGGATCTGATTCCTGCACTAATCGAGATACCATCTAGCAATGGTTCTCGACGTCCAGAAAGATTGAATTATTACAAAAAAATATTTCAGAACCTATACACATGAATACCATATAATTCATCTTTTTGATCCTGAATGCTCTAGGATGGTCTTAGGTTAACTGTCAATCGAGATTGCTTCATCCATATTGTATTTCAATCTTTCAAAACCATCTCATAGATTACACTGGCCATGACTTTATTCAACTGAATACAGCGATACATCGACTCTAATAACTAGGAGGGGTCAATCTCATCTTGATCCACATACAGACTTCGCAAGTACTTGATTATATCCAGTAGCCTTCCATCACTGCATTAGAAATCCAGATAGTCTGGTACTAAAGCACAGTGAGTTGCTTGCAAGTCAGTATAATGATCTCAGGTTTGAAGGATACTTATACCCATATGCTTCGTGAGTAGCTCTTGACAGCAGAATGCTCAGTAGGTGAGTTACTTATTCAGTGACAATGTACTCCTATATCTCACCTATATACCATACTAGTGTCACTACATTCTTTGGTTAAGAGGACAACCAATCCATATGGCATACAATGACCTCCACTCAATAAACATCATCATCCTGTAATGACACATTATTTGGTCACAAACATGTTTAAGAACTATACGATAAATCCTCTCTTTATCGTACACTAACATAGTTCTAAAGACTTCATCACAACACAAGAGTTTAAGGAAGATGTAACTTTTGTGATGAAAAATATCAGAATAATTTTTATTCATTTATCAATAATTCATATACAAAGAAAAACTCAATCATCACACAATTAGTTTTAAGACACAATTTTCAATAGTAGGATGCTTCTCCCAAGTTCTTCATTGAGAACTGTGATGATAGCCACAGGTTCACACTTTGTAAAGTCGGGATGTCATTTTCTATTAACAGTATATCATCTACATATAGTACAAGAAAGATGACTACAGAATCGGTAGCCCACTTGTAGATGCAAGGCTCTTCTTCTTTCCTAACGATGCCATACCTTTTGATCACTTTATCAAAATACATATTCCAACTCTTAGATGTCTGTTTAAGTCTATAAATAGATTTATTCAGCTTGCACATCTTAGACTCGTCTGTGGATGTGAACCTTTCTGATTATATTATATACACCTCTTCTTCTAGCTCCCTATTAAGGAAAATGATTTTGACATCCATTTATCAGATGTTATAATTTAAGTGTGCAGCGATAACAAGCATAATTTGGATGAACTTGAGCATTATCATAGGAGAGAACATCTCATCATAGTCAATACCATAATGCTGACGGTAACCCTTGGCAATTAGACGAGCATTATGGGTCTCTATTTTTCTGTCCGTTCCTTTTTTTCTCTTGAAAATCCACTTACACCCTATAAGTTTTCTCTCTTTGGGTGGATCAACTAGTATCCATACATTATTGATCTCCATGGACTCCATCTCGGACTTCATGGCCTCAAGTCATTTCTGAAAGTCGGACCTTTGCATGGCTTCCATATAGACGATCGGATCCTCATCATTCTCATCAAGTTTGATGGGGTCACCGTTCCAGATTAAGAAATTGTAGTATCTATTCGACTGACACGGTACTCTACTAGATCTCCTCAATGGTGCCTCTACTGGCTTCAGATTTGATTCTCCAATCAAATCCAATTCTGTGTGTCGGTCCTTCCACCTCTTGAAGTTCACCAAGTTCAATTTTATAGGCATTAGTTCTTTCCCTAAGGAACTTCATTTTCAAAAAGACTGCTCTGTTGCTGACAAACATCTTTTGCTCTGTAGCGAGATAGAAGTAGTATCCTTTAGTTTTCTTTGGATACCTTATGAATAAGTATTTATCGGACTTAGATCCAAGCTTATCTATCTTTAAATGTTTGACGTAAGTTAGACACCCCAAATCCTAGGGTATGAGAGCACTGGCTTACGTCCAGTCCATATCTCATACAGAGTTTTATTGACAGATTTGTCAGCACCTTATTCAGAATATAGCAGACAGTTTCTAGAACATATCTCCAGAAGGAGATTGGCAGACTCGCAAAGCCCATTATGGATCGGACCATGTCTAATAAGATTCAATTCTTTCTTTCAGACATCTTGTTATGTTGTGGTGTTCTAGGAGGGATCTACTATGAGAGAATTCCATTCTCTTCTAGATATATCAGAAAGTCAGTGGTGAGGTATTCACCTCCTCGATTTGATCGAAGGATCTTAATGCTCTTCTCAGTCTATTTCTCTACTTCAGTGCGGAATCGTTTGAATATTTCAAATAATTCTGATTTATGCTTCATAAGATAGACATACTCATACCTCAATAGGTCATCTGTAAACGTAATGAAATAGTAGTATCCTCCTCTGGCACTTATGTTCATAGGTCCGCATATATTAGTATATATTAGACCTAGGACATCATTAGCTCTTTCATTTTTTTCTTAAAAGGTGACTTAGTCATCTTACCAAGCAGACAGGATTCGCAGGTTGGTAATGATTCACAATTATCTATTTCAAGAATACATTTCTTGATCAATCTGTCAATCCTACTCTTGTTCACATGACCAAGCCTACAATGCCAAAGATCGGATTCACTGATATTATCTATTTTGGAGTATTTACTGGATGTGTATATTACACCAATAGGTCGTGATATTATGTATATGTCATATCTTAATTGTCCATGGATAATTACAGTATCATTCATAATGACATCACAAAAATCATCTTTTATTATAAACTTGAAATCAAGTTTGACCAAAAAGCCTACAGAGATGACATTCATCAGAAAAGAGGGACAACAGTGACAATTATCTAACATGATACTACTGGACTCGAAGACAAGCTGCAAAGTTTTTAAAGTCAGAACTGGAACAAGGCTTCTATTTCCAACATTCAGGAACCGCTCGTTCTCTCGAAACTTTCTACTTACATGCAGTCCTTGCAATGAATTATATATATTAATCGGATTTTCAGTATCCAATTTTTAGATAGTAGTATCACAAACTGAGAAATTACAAAGAGTTATCATATAATTAGTACCTTGTAAAGCGACCATTTGCTTCTTTCTCTTATTCTTTGGCCTGTTTGGATCAAGAGTGGCTATATAAGCAGGATAATTTCTCTTCCAATGATCCAGCTTCTTCAGAAAAAAGTATTTTGCCTGACTCTTGTCGATTTTCAATATTTTGCTCTGCTTAAGATCAGCGGCACTGGAATTTTGCACTTTCTTCTTCTTTCCTCCCCTATAGCATCAACGATCTACAGATAAACCTCCCACAATATGCACCAGCTTCTTCTAGAGCTGGTGGTCCTTCTAAAAAATCGACAGTAATCTTAGCAAATCATGGTAGTTCATTGCAGACTTCATCATTCTATAATGACTGAGAAAGGGTAGGTAGGATTTCGGTAGCGAGTTGAGGAGAGCATCCTTGTCTAACTGTTTATGCAACGAAAAGTCAAGTTTGCTCAGGCATTCAATCTGCTCAATCATATACAGTACATGATCGGTGACTGAAGCTCCCTCTTGCATACGGATATTGAACACTGCACAGGAAGTTTTATGTCTCTCCTTATCCTCGATGGTACGGAAGGACTCATTCAACATTAGAATAATTTGCTCTAACTACGCATCCTCGAACTTACGACTAAGTTCATCATTTATAGCTGCCCTAATCACACAATGCACGGTCGTTTAGTCATTGAGCCACTTCATGTAAATATCTTTCACGGCACGAGGAGCGTTGACAGTAGGTTCTTCAGGTGCCTCATCTGTAAGGACGTATAGAATCCTCTTGTGCTCCAAAATGATCTTCAACTTTTGATATCAGCTATCGAAGTTGGGTCTGATGAGTTTGTCGCTATCCAACAGCATATGGAGGGATAATGTGTTGGCCATAGCTGAAAGGAAAAATATAAGCCTATTAGTATATGAATTACTTTTTAATCTCAAAGATATGGACTTTAGTCTAAAGGTTCTCTCACTATTTTGTACGAATTGGTAGCCTCTACCTCCAACTCGAAGAAGTACATTAATTTCTTAGTGGATACTAGAATCCATATAGACTGTATTCGGATCCGAGTGTAGCTCGACCAATCCTAGTACATCCACAGGTAGGTTCATAACCAATTATTTCTCCAAACAATTTCTAGTAATTAAGTTTTGCCTCAGGCATCCCTTCAGCAGGTATGTGGTGCCTCCACTGAAAATCCTGATTAGGTCCAACTATTAACATGACAACACCAAGTACATCCAACAAATAGATGTTCAGGTCCGAGTGTGGCTCGGCCAATCTGAGCATCGATCTGAAGGTACAGAAAGATGGTCATATGATGAATGATAATTTCAATGTCTAGTAGACACCAGGCGTGTGGCGTCTCCAATGCCTATTTGAAATATTGGACTCATTATCATGCACTTTAATAGGAGGCTATGAACAAATTATCACTACAACTGTATCATTTTATAGACCTAATAATTTAAAAGATTTGATTTTATTGATCTGAGAATAAGAAAAGAAGTTGACCTACAAGTTGTAAATCCTTCCACTGACTTCATCAAGTCATGTAAAGGACGAGACACAAGCTAGTCTAAAGACATCTAAATCAGTCATACTGATTAACCTTAATAGCATGGGTCAGTTTGAATTGACTAGTGACCTAATCAAAACATAATATGCTATGTTGGTCAGGTAAGTGAGATCAGTGGGAGAGATGTACCATTAACTCATCGTAGATGCATCTAGGTGAGTAGCTCTCAATTAAAAATCACTTGATCAAATCTACCAAATTTGCCTTAGATATCAACTGATTCACCAGAAGATTCAGGCTCAACCACGAAACTATGATCATGGTCCATTTATTAAGATAAAAAATATGGACTTGATCAAACTTCAACTATTGAGATTGATCTAGAAAAATTTTGCTCTAATCTAATTCAACTCTTGATTAGATTTAATCAATTTCTCTACTAAGTTCATATGTGTTTCTAACCTTAGGTCTAACCTTTTAAAAGAACCTGATTTACACGAACCCATTGCCCATAAATTTATGTGGTGTCTTAATCATCTTCAATTCTCAAATTTAGATCATTCAAACTTAATTCTAAATTAAGTATGTGAAACGTGTGTTTCAGTTTGTAAAACTATTCTATCAGGATTACAAGTAAAGCATACCATATATTTTAACTATGAAACTAAATTTTAATAATATGTTTAACAATTAAACATACATAGGTATGATCTAAACTTCATACATACATCACATGCATCATGACAACTTTTAGATCCATACCGATTACATCTAATGTAACATGCTATTCAGATTCTAAAATAATTTTATATCTGAATTTATCTTATTGTAATGAATTATAAATTAATTTAGATCTAATCTAAACATATTTATGATCAAAATAATTTATAAGAATATGTTCACTTTTCTTCTTCATAAAATCGGATCACAATGACATCCCTACACGTCATAAGAGAACCCATCGAATAGGCAAGAGAGGAAGATTAATCCCTTCGATCTCTTATGATCGGACAGTTTAGTGATCTCATCAATTCAAATACTGGGCTACTAAGATCTAAAATCTAATTTCATATGTAATCACATCAATATGTAATTTTGACAAAATAATTTATATCATGAATATGTCCTTGATCTTATCAATCATATTTTTTATCTAATCTAATTAGATGATGCATCATATACATCATATCAGATCTAAAATACATCTTATACTGATTATAAAATATCAATTTTAGATCTGGTATCATATAGAAAATCAATTAGATGCAACCGTGAACATATAAGGATTAAATTTCTGATTAAATCTATTTTGGTATAGCGCTGAATTTCATTAGAATTCAGATCTAAAAATTTATCAAAATAGATTCAATTTAGATCCAAAATAAGTCTTATTTTATAATCAAAATAATAATATTAAAATTTTATTATAATTAATTTAAAATAGATTTTAAATTAGATTATTATTCCAACAAAAATTTAGCAACAATAAAATTATGTTATAATAAACTTATAACAACCTTAATCAACCATTGATTAGATTCATCTAATCCAATCAAAATTAGATTAAAAATTTTATTTAAATAAATTTAAATTAGATTTAATATCTAACATAAAATTTTAATTATATATAATATATAAATAATTTAAAAAAATTTAGTTATGTATCTATGTATCAAAGCCTAGCTTTGATACTAATTGAAGGAAAAGAAAATTATTTTTCGCGAATAATCAGGATTGTATCTAAATTTTTTTTATAAATTTAACTGAATAAAGATCAAATCTTTATCTAGATTATAACAAAATTAGGGATCAAATTTTTAGAATCTAGATTCAACCTTCGCGTAGGCTTGAATCTGCAGGCCCTCTACTTCGCGCGCACACCAAGCCATGCAAGAAAGTGGGATGAATCTCTGGATTGATGTACTTTCATAAGGCCAATAAGAGAGGAACGAGAGGTGCTGGTGTGACCCTTCACACCAGCAAAGGGGATGCCCAAGAAGGGCCCATGCCAAAAGGAAGAGGGGGTAGCAAGGAGGAGGACACGCCAAGGATGGACACCCACAAGCTTTTCACGCCTCTCTCTGTCTTTCTCTCAATCTGATTTCTATGCTATGCATCTATAAATACAGATCCTCTCTATTTATAGATGATTTTTATGACCTAATAAGTATAGAACTTCTAATTCAAACAAGCTTTGAATCAATCCACAACTTATCAAAGAAGGACTCCTACATGAGAAAGAATTGACGTCTCATATGGTGCCTACTTTGGACCCATGCCCACACCCATGTGGGATGGCCCACAACCAACACCATACTAGGTGCTGGTCGGTCAAGGAGTGAGAGAGTTTTAGTAAAAATAGGACTCCAAGGATCTCATCCAAAATGGATCTAATTTGAATTCAATTCGAAGCTGATTCAAAATAATTTCAAAAGACTATCAATCCTAAACTGTTTAGAACTTTTGGATCAAGTTCAACTTAAAATTTTGAACTCAATTAAGTCTAATTAAATCAAATCTAATCTAAAATTAATTAACACTTAAATCCAATCTCTCATAGACTTTTTAGATCATAGATAAAAAATTGTTCATCTCTAGGATTGAACATGAACCTCATGTGTAGTGCTAGCTAGACATAGTCTACTCTTCAATCTCATTTGTTCCACAACTTAATTCTCAATCAAGTTAGTCTATATATTCAATCAAGTCAAGTATTTCCAAATTGGATATATAAATATAGGCCAATACTTTTCTACGTCGTCTGACTTGTGTGCGTGACTCTATAGGTTCGAACACTAAGCCAGTAGCACAGGAACCAATTTCTACACCAATCAAAGATGCCATCTAGCAAAGATTCTCTATATCTGAATAGGTCGAATAATTGTAAAGAAATATTTCAAAATCGATGTATATGATTACCGCATAATTCATCTCTTTGATCCTGAATGCTTTAAGATGATCTACGTTTAACCGTCAATCCGAAATATTTCATCCATATTGTATTTCAACCTTTCAAATCCATCTCATAGATTATCTTGATCAAGATTTTACTAAATTAAAATACAGCAATACATCAGTTTCTATAATCTGGAGGGATCAATTTCATTTTGATCCATACACAGACTTCACAAGTACTTGACTGTACCCAGTAGCCTTCTATTACTACATTAGAAATCCAAATAGTCCGATACCAAGACATAGTGAGTTGCTTGCAAATCACTATAGTGATCTCAGATCTGAGGGATACTTATGCTCATACGCTTTACGAGCAGCTCTTGATAGCAGAATGCTCAGCAAGAGAGTCACCTGTTCAGTGATGATGTACTCCTACATCTCACCTGTATGTCATATCAGTGTCACCATACTCTTTGGTTAAGAGGACAACCAATCTATATGGCACACAACGACCTCCACTCAATAAATATCATCATCTTGTAATGACGTATCATTCGATCGTGGATATATTTAAGAACTATACGATAAATCCTCTCTTTATCGATTACTAACATAGTTCTAAAGACTTCATCACACCACAAGAGTTCTACAAGGAAGATGTAACTTTGTGATGAATAATGTCAAAATAATTTTTATTTATCAATAAATAATTCATATACAAAGAAAAACTCAATCATCACATGATTGATTTTAGGACATAATTCCCAACAGAAGGTGAGGAGACCAGCGGCAGGTGGCGGCGAGAAGAGTCGAGAAAAGAGAGTTCGGGAGGGCTCGGGAAGGTTCTAGAGGGAGTCCACGGTGCATCGAACAAAAAGGAAAAAAAACACTGGGGGAGAAGACAGGGGGGAGTTTAATAATAAAATAATAATATATTTTTTCTTTGTTCTTTTTCCTCCCCCTTCTCAATTTTTTTTTCTTTTTCCCCCTTCTTTTTTTTTCCTCCCACTGCCTCCCTCATACCTCCATCATGTGAGGCCCAGGTCATCACCGTCCGTGCCGTATCCGGCTCTATGCAACCACCAAATCCTCTCCATTCCTCTCCTCCAGCTCTGATTTCACCAACCCCCTTGCCTCCCTACCCCAACCCCGGGTGCCTCCCGCCCCTCCCCTACCCAATGCGAGCGCCCCCCGCACCCTCCGTGCCTCCCCCCTCCTCTCCCCCCACCCTTTGAGGCTTTGCTGACTGCCACGCCCTGCCCCCGCAGCTCTGCCTCACCCGCTGTGAAGGTGGGCATCTGCAAGGCTCGAAGCAAAAAAAAAGTGAAAACACTACTGGAGAAAAAAGACAGAGGGAAAGAAAAGCACCTGAGGGAGATTGGAATGGAAGGCCGATGTCGGTGATAATGGGAGGAAGGTGACGGTGGAGATCGATGGCAGGTGGCGGCGAGAAGAGCAGAGAAAAGAGGATTCAAGAGGGCTCGAGAAGATTCCAGAGAGAGTCCACCATGCACCAAACAAAAAGGAAAAAAAAACACTGGCAGGAGAAGACCGTGGGGGAGTTCAGAGTTTGACACATGGCATGCAAGGGGAGCTCTGAACTCCCCTTTCATATATAGTATAGATATATATTTGTCATCCTATGCCCCTCCAAAAAGGTTGCATGGTATATTACGTCAGAGATGACGAATGTAACAAAGGGTGGAGTTGGTGGAACAAAAATCAGATGGGCGGGTTCGAGAAGAGAATATAAGGTGGCCCACAGGCATCCTATTTTATCATATTTTTTCTTATGCTTATTTAAAAAAAAAATAAAATTAGAGGCTCCTTCTATTAACAAAGTCACCAATTATATGATAAAAAAATAATTAAAAAAAAGAAAGCCACACATGGTATCCATTTTCTTTTTTTATTTTTAAAATATATCTTTTATCAATACATACTATATAATCTAAAAATATATATCAAATAAATTAGTCATCTAGTAAGCTAATATACAAATTTTGATAAATTGATTAATAATTTATATAATATGATATTCGTCAGTATATAATACACATCTAGATGATATACTTAATAAATTAGTTATCTAGCAATCTAGTACATACCTCTTAAGAAAGTGAAATATTGCTTTCGGAATATTATGTTCACTAGTGCATACCACAAGATCAAATGATGTACATTTGTCGATTTCCTAATATATACTACAAAATTTTGTTATTTATATCCAACAGCAATCAAATACACATCTCTAGATAAATTGATATATAATTTTTAAAATATTTTTTTTACTAATATATACTACATAGCTAAGTGATATATATCAAGGCTCCATTTGGCAAAGCTATTGGTGGTAGAACTTTTATGATTTTTGATGTAGAGCTGTTACAAATAGTTAATTAGTATTTAATAATTATATTTTTAAATTACTGTAGAACTTTAACATGTATTTGATAACTAAAATAAAATAATATTTTTAATATGATAAAATAATAATAAAAGATATTGTACAATATTATAAATAAATATAATACAATATAATATATAATATTACATAAATATATTATATAGTATAATATTACTATAATATAATATAATATGGTATAATATTATAATATAATATAAAATTATTATAATATTCTTTATATTATATCATATGCTATAGCATAATAATATAAGATATTATGATATAATATAACATAATATCACATAGTATAACATAGTAATAGGTTATGAGTTACATAGTATAATATTATAATGTAGTAAAATGTAATATAATTTTGTGATATAATGTTATACAATAATATATGGTATAGCATAATAATATAATATGATAAGATATGGTATAACATAACATTATGTTATATTATGTTATCACATATTAAAATAATATTATATATTATAGTATTGCTATAATGTAATATATTATTGTAATATAATGTAATCCAATAGAAATTGCTTTCCTTCAAATGATAACATACTTTGCATTGAGAAAATCATTAAAAATATAATGTTTTCCTATACAAAAGCATAGGAATAAATAAAAGATCATCCAAACGAAGAGATTGGATAGAAATGGGGATTGAGTCCTAAGCATGAGAGAGTTGAGACTGAAACCTTGGATTGGAAAAGGCCAGATCTTTGGAAGAGGCGTTGCTTAGAGAAACAAGAGGAAGCTAGGAGAGATCCAAAGAAGATCTAGGGTTTGTTCCAAAGGATTGTGATTGGAAAAAGATTAATTGTCCATGTTTCAGTAGTAATAAAGAAACCATCGAAGGAAAAGAGCCTTGGAGGCCACATACCATGGGAAGAGAGGAAGCCTTAGATGCTGCAAATCATGGAATGAGTTCTTTTCATGCATTAGGGCTCTAGAGAACTCTTGAGGGTGATCTCCTCCTTTTGCATGATTAGATCTTTTTGTTCCTTATATTTTAAAGGGACACAACTTTGATTATGTATTTTTATCATCGATATTTTGGTTAGAAAATTAAATTTTATAAAGCAAAAATAGTTTTTCGATGTGTGGTAGAAAGTATTTTTAAAGAGAAGCTTCAACATTGAGCTTCTCCCAAATAGACCTTTTTAGATTCTCAACAAAGCTAAAACAACTTTCATATTTTTTTATCAAATATAACTATAATCATCCAAAGTACTTTTGGAGAACTAAAGAGTCCATTTGGCTCTCCAAAAGCTTTGTCAAATGGGGCTTTAGTCATCTAATAAGCCAATACATATTCTGGATAAATTGATACATAAGTTTTAAAATATGATCCTTATCAACATCAATACATACTTTCCTAACTTTGTCTAATATAAGATATTGTATACATATTATTCCTTAAGTCCATAAACTCTTAGGTGCAAAGATCATGAAAAAGAGAGGCATATGGAGGAGGAGAAAGGGACTTGAAAGGAGAAGAAAAATCTTACAGATAAAAGAGAGAGCTTGATGAGAAAGAGGATAGATGGAGAGGCTTGATGAGGGAGGAGGATGTGGATAACCTCTTGGTGCATGCAATTTCCTTCTCTCTGTCTTTTCTTTTTGTAGTTGTGGGATCAATGAACTCTGTTAGTAGGAGTCCTATCTTTATTTGACTTTTGGATTTCTTCTTTAATATGGGTGCTAATAAAAATATGGCAAAATAGGAGTCCTGCCTTATATGATATTCTATAGTACTCACCTTATATGATTTCTGTTCTAGCTAGATGGTCAACCAAGGAACAAGAATCATATGGGGCGAGCATAAGAGAAAAGATATGGGGTAGGCTTCCTATTTAGCCACTTTCTCTAAGTACCTATCTTAAAAAAGAAGTCCAAAAGTTAGGGGCCGCTCCTACTAGTGGAGTTGTCAATTCTGAGATTTAAAAAAAAAAAAAAAAATCATGGGACTCCTACTATAGTGGTGCATACTATATGGCCAGATGGTATACACTAAGTAAATTAGTAATTTAGCAAGTCACTATATATCTCTAGGCAAATTGATATATAGTTTTCAGAAGATGATGTTCACTAGTATATAGTATACAGTCAGATAATCTATATTTAGTATATTAATCATCTTCAAGCAAATTGATATATAGTTTTTAGAATATTATATTCGTCAATACATATTACATAGCCTAGCAATACATATTCATCAATTTTTTGATATATACTACAAGCATCTTTGATACACATCTAGCATTGTTTTAATATATATCTCTAAATAAAAAGGTACATAATTTTCAAAACATAATTTTTATCTATATATACCGCATAACTGGTGATATATACCCAGCAAATTAGGCATCTAGCAAGCCAATAGATATCTTTAGATAAATCAATATATAATTTTCAAACCATGGTGTTCATCAGTACCAATACATAGTACAATAATTTTCTTGCTTTATCTAGCATAATAAATTATGTACATACTATTGCTTAAATTTCATGAACTCTTAGGTACAAAGATCTTAGAAAAGAGAGAGGGATTTGGAGGAAAAAGAGACTCAAAAAGGAGAAGAAAGATTTCATGGATAGGAGAATTGACTTGACGAGGAAAAGAATGGATGGAAAAATTGAAGAGAAAGAAAGAGGATGCTATACATGATTTTTTTTCTTTATTAAAATTTTTTTGGATAAATTATTAGAATATCTCCTCAACTTTTATCCAATTTCACTTACAGCCTCTTAACTTTAAAAAATATCAAACTAATCATTCAAGTTTTCAAGATGTTCTAATGCGATCCTACCATTTATCTCCATTAATGGAATGTTGTCATGTGACTATCATGTGATATCATTATTTTATAAAATGGCTAAACTGCCTTTATCTCTATCTCCTCTCTCCTTCCTCTCCGATTGCTTTCCTTCTCCACCTCTAGCACCAACATCCCTCTTCTCTCCTTCCCTATCATGCTCTTTCTCCTCACCCCCTTCTTCTTCTTATTGTTCTTCTCTTCCAAGCTCATTTATGAGTCTTCTTCCACTACGATGAGTTTCTCTACCTTCATCCATTCCTCAGTAATGATCCCTTATTCTCTCTCTTTTTTCTCATCACCTACTTCTCCTCCAAACCTACTTATGAGTTCTCTCCCTCCATCTTCGCCCACCTCACCAACGAACCTTCCTTTCCCCTCCTCCCCTTCCTCCTCTCCCACTTCTCCTTCTCCTCCTTCATGCCTCCCCATGTCTTTCTTCATGGCAGTTCCTACCACCTCCGTCCTTCCTCACCGGCACCTCTCCTTCCCCCCTTATCTTTCTCCTCATCCACTTTTTTCTTCTTCTCCTTCTCACTCACCCATGATTCCTTCTTCCTCTTTCTCTTCACCTACTCGTCTTCCTCCTCTTTCTCCAAACCTATTCATGATCCCTCCTCCTCTGTGGTGGCTCTCTCCACCTCTATCCTATCTTACTCGTAGCCCCTCTTTCTTCTTCCTTTATTTCTTCCTAGCCTATTTCTCCTCCACATCTTCCTCCTCCTCTAAGTCCATCCATAAGTGCTCTCCCTCTTTTTTCCTCCCCTTCCTCCTAACCCCTTCTCCTCTAATTTTGCCTATGAGGCCCTTGACGCCATCCTTCCCCTCTACACCAACCTCCATGATCCTGCTCTTCCTCTCCATAGCAACTCCCTCCACCTCCATCCCTTTCTTGCCGGTGATCCATCCAATATGAGCAAATGGTATTTTTGCCTATTAAAATAGAAAGCTAATACCATTTGCTGGTAAGTGAATCATAATATCATATTGGAATATCTCGAAAACTTGAAGAACTAGTTTGACACTTTTTAAAGTCAAGAGGATATAATTAAAATTGGGCTAAAGTTGAGAGATATTCCTATAATTTATCTTTTTTCTTTTAATTGAGCGATCAAAAATCTCTTGGTAGGAGGAGTTCTTGACTTTTAGGCTTCTTCTTTTAGATGGAAGTTAAAGAAAATATGGCAAACTAGAAAGCTCGTTCCATATTTCCTTTGATGGTGCCCACCTCATATGATTTTTATTGCTAACACAAGGACCATTGTTCTTGCACAAAATTTTTTGAGGTTAGATTCTCTGCACTCTGCAATGTGTGGTTTGCACCACAAAGTACCATACAATGCTTAGTATTCTCTATCAAGAGATGGATGACTATCAAGTAAGGTCTTACATACCACACATATTATGTTATTGTTAATAGTCGTCCATCTTCTAATGATATATATTGCATTGAAGACCATGTACGCTAGAGCATCTTAGATCAAACTTTTTTACCATTATGCTATGTTTGTTTCCTAGAAACCAACATATGTGTTTGACTTGTCGCTTTCATATATTAAACACACTACCTTTCTTTCTATTACAAAAATATATTTGTGGTTCATGCTTTGTATATAAAAAGCGCACTATCTATGTGTAATGCACTTAGTCTAAACTTGGAGGTAGTCTTAAAGGCAACTCCATAATAGTATGATAAAACAAGAAGATAAACAGAAGAAAAAAATAAAATTCTCTAATTTGCATATTACTTACTTGCTTACAATAGTGCATATAAGGCGTATATATAAGCCTAACTATAATGAACTTTGAATATGATAGTAACTCATTGGTAGATTTTGAGTATGATAACAACTCTCTTAATATTACATGTTGGATATATTGACAGGCATAAAATAATTACTATGGGAAACTGACGGTACAATCAAGTAATAAATAATGCTTATTAGGATAAAAACATATTATTTATTTGTTTTGTGAAAAAAATATATTTGCTACATTTATGGTGCACATGAGCTTTGTTAACATCTTAATTGGCATAGCTTGAATATTATTTTTCGAAGCACTCTTAATTATTGCAAGAAGGAGAAAACAACATTGACATTTAACTATGAAAGGAGATGGACGTCATGGTTAGTAATGACAATTGGAGAGCCCCCTTGTTTAGTCCACCAAAACAGGATAATGCTACAGGACAACATCTAGAAGAATGATATATGATATAAAATATTTATGGATTAACATGCATACAAATACAAGAAGATAAAGTAACTAGTAAACACAAGAACAACAATTACAAATTAATAGTGCTCTGCTAATAATCCATGAGAATGTGTAAAAATAATGAATCATCAAATATTTAATTAGAAAACTAGAATCGGTATTAAATGTTGTATGAAAGTGAAAAGATACAGGAGTGGGCAGTCAAATATAATAAAGGGTAGGTATAACATTAAAATTCTATTGGGACTTCAAAACAAAATATTACGCACATCTAGCATTTGATCCATATACCTCAAGAACGGAATAAAGAAGCCAAGAGAATGAAACATTCCTATCATATTTGACGCCAGATGCAAATGAATATCCACAAAATCGATGGTTACCTTTACATTTGGCAATTATTTTCTTCAAAGGGGAACAATTATATATCAAAAATGATGGAATAAGTCCCTGGAAGAGTAACATTAATCTTAAGCCTTGTTTTTTGTTTGACTTATTTTTAACACTTCATGCATTTGAGATCAAATAGTTGATTTGGAGTTCATCATACAAAAGACTATTCGAGAATGGCATATTTTCTAATTTTTTCTCTTATTTTCTTAAATAGTAATTGCAGATGCACAAAAATACACATATTTAGTAAAAATTAACCGTAAATAAAAAATATAGCTATAAAAATTATTTTTAAATATTGAAATAAAGTTTTATTAAATATTCAAAATACTTAAACCGTAAAAGCAAATAGATTTATCTGTATCGGATTACTGCTAGACACTACTAAAAGAGCAAAATTGCCTCTCTCGTGCAAGTGAACAAGAAGACTGCTTCTAAGGTACGATTGGTTCTAGCTCCATCCGATTAGCTTTCTTATGTGGTACGAGCACATGAAAGCAGTGACATGATGATTCCTTCAATCGCTTCGAATGAACTTATAAAATAGCATATTGGAAAAGAGCCATCCAAAATTAGATAGAATTAAATTAATTTGAATTAATATTGTAATAGGATTTAGAGTTATGTATGAGAACAAGATGCCTTAGAGTTCGAGCTCACAAAGTTCGTTGGTTGAGGTCAATCGTCATAAATGGGAGTCCACATCATAGAATCTAGTAGAACCATGCATACGTATTAATTTGCATGAGTCTACATATTACTTTATTGTAAAGCTACCTCATATATGAGTCTACATATGTACTAGTTTGCATAGCTTTACGTAAAATGAAGTCTATTAGTGAGACAAGATTGTTTTGTTTAGGTCTAACGTATTTCTTTCCCATCTCCTGTATCTTATTTATTCCACTATGCTTCCATAATTTTCTGAGCCTGACAGGTTCCGCAGAAAAGGTATGGCATTTTAATGAAGAAAATGGAGTGGAAAGTCTGGAGGAAAAAAGGAAAGACATAAAGGTTTCTCACGGGAATGGGAGGTTACAGTACTCAGTGAAGAATTTAGAATCAATTTTTTTATAAATAAATATTATAAAAAAATTGATCAATAAAAAAATTGATCAACTTACCTATATCTTCATATTTTTTTAGATAAATAAATTATTTTTTTATAAATAATATTTATATATGAAATAAGAGGAAAGCCTTATCTACTTAGAAGAAGGACAAATTATTTTTCCATCAATCAAAAAAAATATTTTTTATTTCACTCCTAATATATTCTTAACCTTATAATAATAACATAATAATATAACATACTATATTATATTATAATATAGTATATATATTATAATACTATAATATATTAATATAATATAATATATCATTATAATATAATATACTATATTATTATAATAATATAATATATTATACTATATTATAATATAATATTATAATATATTATTGTATATAATAATATATATAATAAAAGGTATTATGAAAAATATGGATAGATCTTAGCGACTTATCTAGAAAATTAGTAATGCAAAGGAACATGGATAATAGATTCCTAAGCTATTTTCTAATATATAAAAAATATGAATAAATTATTTTTCTATCTAAATATTGTTTGAAAAATACTTACCTATAAAAATATAGATTTTTAGATAAATTTTTTATCCTCAAAAGAATGGACCTTAATGACCCTAGTTATAATAGATATTTGAGAATTGGGCTGTGTTTTAGTTTGGAAGACCTTGATATGGTTGGGGAGAAAGTCTTTGTGCACCATGTACGGTGTAATAAAATTAACGTGGAGTACATCATCCAATCATATTGGAGCATATAGCTACCACTTTTCAACACATATTTAATATTTATATTTTATTTTATTGTTTGAAATTTTGAATGACAAAAATATCTCTCATCTTTTGAAAAAATTATGATATCCTATGGTCATATTACATTCTATAGTCATATTATGACTTTCTATATATAGGATGTCATAATTTTTCTTTCAGAAGTTATAAAGAGAAAAAAATATTTTTATCATTAAAAATTTATAAAATTTTTAAATAATAAAAATATTTCTTTTTTTCTTATGTCATTCTGTGTACAAGAAGTCATAATTTGATTGTAGGATATCATGATATGGTCACGGAATGTCATAATTTTTTCAGAAAAAGAGGAATATTTTCATCATTCAAAATTTCAAACAAAAAAACAGATCTGTAGGCATTAAATATACTTTAAAAAGTAGTGATTATATGGCTTAATTAGATGGAGTGATATATTTTTTCTATATCGCGTGCGGTATATAAAGAATTACTCTATGGTTGGGCGATTATATTGTAAAGAGTTTGTGTGCCTCCTATGGCTGGAAGCCCATGAACGCCAATTACCTCCTACAATTAGCTCGTTGTGCATGGTATTCGGCCTCAAAACGCAAAAGTCCACCTAATGTTCCCTAGTTGGAGATGGTACAAGCGCAAGTAGACTTGAATTAATACATCCAATAGGGGATTAAAATAAAGATCCGTATGAAGAGTCTCTAATGCTTCAAAGTTTGAGCTTTTTCAGTTAAATCCAGTCTTTTACCAAATGGCAAACATCATCTGAAAAGCCTTTTGAGATCATGGAAAAACTAAGAAAATTATCTTAAAAATTGTTAAATAATTTAAATTTGGCTAGCAATACATATATATGTTCGCCCACATACATAAATATGCATGTATGTATGAATGTAACATAAAAATGATGCAAAAATAAAGAAATCATAAAAAAAAAAGGAAGACTGATGGGGGGAGGGGATACAGGGAGGTTGCATTTGTTTAGTACTTTTATCTCCTTTTAGATCCCAATTAGCTTTCTTAGCATTGACCATATTTGCTTTCATGCATCCTTTTTTTACTTAACAGGAGAAAAGCTACTACTTCATGAACTTTTCGGGATAGATGCGGGTCAGCAATTGTAGCCAGCTCGACCATAATTAGGTTTTATATGCTACTACCATGGATTCTCCACAATCGAGTTAAAAAAAATTCCTACAATTTAGGTATGTGGCAAGTTTCAAGAAGCCAATAAAAATCTTGGTTAGGACTTTTTTTTTGGTTCAATAAAAAACCACTGAGTACGATATATAAGCCCAAGTTGCAAAACCACTAGAAATATACCTAGGGGTGGCAATTGGATCCGTTCGATCACAAATAAGTCTGGTCAGAAAATCCTAAATCTGAATCCAATCTATCTATTAAATAAATCAGAATTTACAATCTGAATCAAACACATTTAATAAATAGATAATCTAATTTGATATATTTAATTTGTTTATTAAATAGATAACTTGTAGTCCCACCCAATCTGGCTCGATTTGTTTAATCTAAGAGTCTATTAGCTAGGCCCAACCTAACCCAATCCAACTTGAACTATTTAATGCATCAAATAGCAAAAAAGAATAAGAATCTGAATATAAAAAATATTATAATTTTTTTTTACATAGCATTTACACTCAAAGAAAATTTATACTCAATCTTTACAAGAAAGCAAATATTGAAAATATTACAAGAATGTTATCTATATAGCAATTACATCCAAGAAGCATTTACATTTACTCTTTACAAGAAATCAAATTTTAGCTCGTTCCATTAGAACTATAAACTTACACATGCCACTTTAATCTAGAAACTTGTTACATGCGCTTTTAACGCAGCAAGTGTCCATCTCTAATTAGAAGACAAGTTTTTGACGTCTGGATTATTGAGTTACTTGCTTATCAAACCATGACAAACCAGGGAACTACATGAGGCTCCATCCTCCTATTTGCTTTCCAGTTTTATTCGATTCTCACTTAATCAAGATATGACCGTAAGTAGAGCTGTCAAAATAGACCAGGATCCATGGGTCAGCCCATTTAGCCCAAAAAATAGGTCGAGCCAGGTTGAAAAATTCTGGCCCATATATGCAAGTGGGCTTTTTGGTCCGGCCCCTATAGCCCATGTGCTGAATCAAGTTAGGACTGAGTTAGCACGTGGGCCGGCCTATACCCGCTAGAAAGTAAAAACACTAAAAGATAAAGAGGGCGCAGGGTAACCGGGGTTGAAAAGCTAAAAGTCTAAGCATAAGCGAGGTTGAAATGCTAAATGCCTCTGGGCGTTCAGGGTTAGGCGAGGCAACCGGCATCCAAGCACCGATGGAGGAGAGAAGCAGCGGTGTCGGGTGGTGACAGGGGAGCGAACTCACGATGTGTAGCCAGTCGGTGACATCGAGCTTCGAACTTGTGAGTTCCTCGATGGCTCATTTTTTTTTGATTTTTATCTCAATAGAGACAGAGGTCGGACCGTCGGGGGGTGTCGAGCGGGCTAGGTCAGTGGGTCTTCTTTCTCATCCTTCGCCATCGCATCCGAGATCCTCATTTCCTCCATGATCTCGAATGTCAGATGACTTAGATCTCCCGCTCTGCCCTTGTCAGTTCCCACCATCTTAGACTCAGGTGACTTCGGCCTCCTCCGTGCCCTCTCCTCCCTCCCCAACGGTCCCGCCTCCTCTACGCTTCCCCTAGTCGGTCTTGCCTCCTCTGGACCTCCACACTGCACCGAGGGTCCGAGGGTATGATGGAGGTTGCAATGGCCAACCTCTGGCCCTCCTCTGGACCTCCGTGTTGCATCGAGGCTCTGTCTCTCTTCCTCAGTCCTCCCACAATTCACAATGGGCACAATCCATGGTCCTCTGTCCCCCCTCCTCAGTCCTCCCATAGTCTACAGTCCATAGTCCTTGGTCTTCTCTCCCCATCCTCAGTCCTTCTACAGTCCATAGTCCCAGTCCCACACTCCCACCTCAGTTCTCCTTTCTGTGACTCTATTTAAGTATTCACAGATTTCCACACTCCCACCTTTTTGTCTTTGAAACATGTTTTAAGAACCAGGTTAAATTTTTTTAAGCTATTACCGGCTATGTTTCTAATCTTTTGATGTACATTACTGCATTAGATTTTGAATAAGTGCTAACCATATTGAATTATTTGAACTATTGTATTATAAGAAAATAATGGAATACTACTATTAATAATTTGGATGATGATGAAGTTACTGAAACTTTTCCCACTAAAAACACTAAAAGAGAAACATCAAGTGTATGGAAATATTTCTCAAAAATTGGTAAAGATAAAGATGGAGTTGAAAGGGCAACTTGCAACCATTGTAAAAAAGAATATGCAGTTGGTAGTAATCCTAAAACTCACATCAATTATGTGACTTCACATTTATCCCATCATATTTCAAGCTGCAAAAAAATTGAATATCATGATATGGGCCAAATGCTCATTGATCAAGATGGCAAAATGAAGTCAAGAAGGACAAAGCAAAAAGTTCATCATCATATGATAGCAGAAGCTATAATTCAACATGATTTGCCTTTTTTTTCTTGTTGAATATAAGAAGATTAAGGCTTGGGCAAAATACTTAAATCTAGATGTAGTGATGCATTCTAGGAATGCTACTATATTTGATATCAAAAAAGTTTATATCAAAGAAAAGGAGAAGCTTAAGCAAGTCATGGCTAAGATTCCTAATAGAGTATTTAACTTCTTATATATGGACATCATTTACTGCAGAGGGTTATATTTGTTTAATTATCTATTTTATTGATAAAAATTAAAAATTATGTAGTAAAATTCTCAACTTTTGTCGTATGAAACCTCCATACACTGGAGCTGAATTTGAAGTAACCATATTTGAATGTTTGAAAAAATGGAGAACAGATAAAAAGATTTTTTCTTTTACATTGGATAATGCTTCTGCTAACGATAATATGCAAGATATCTTGAAAAACCATCTCCGTTTGCAAAATAGCTTATTGTGTGATAGTAAATTCTTTCATGTGTGGTGTTCTACTCATGTATTGAATCTTATTGTTCAAGAAGGCTTAAAAGTAGCCAGTGAAGCATTATTTAAAATCAGAGAGAGTGTCAAGTATGTGAGAGGATCAGATGGGAGGATGATAAAATTTCAAGAATATATTCAGCAAGCTAGCATTGACATAGAAATTGGTTTAAGATTGGATGTGTCAACCAGATGGAATTCAACATACTGGATGCTTACAAGTGCAATCAAATATCAAAAAGCTTTTGATATTCTTCAGGTAATTGATAGGAATTATAAATATTATCCAACATATGAAGAGTGGAGGAGAGGAGACAATGTGTGTGAATTCTTAGAACTATTTTATGAGACTACAAACATGATCTTAGGTTGATCTTATCTGATCTCCAACTTGTATTTTATACAAATTAGGAAAATTGAATATATGCTAAATGAGAACTTAGGCAATAATGATGAGGTAATAAGGGGGATGGCTACCAGGATGAAAGAAAAGTTTGACAAATATTGGAAGGATTATAGTTTGGTGTTTGCTTTTGGAGCTATTCTTAATCCACGAATGAAACTTGATTTCTTAAAATTTTGTTATACAAAGCTTGACCCTTCAACTTCCCAAGAGAAGGTAAAAATGTGAAGGAGAAGTTGGAGAAGATTTTTGGAGAACATGCAAGCAACTTCAATGTACCAAGTGTTCTCCATCATCCAATGAGTCCATCTTGTTGCATAGGCCAGGTGGAAGTGGGAATGAAAGTAGAAATAGCCATAAAAGATCAAAAATCTTCAATGTAAATTTTTCTAATTATACATCAATTATTATATCTTATTTGTTTCATTTATGTTTTGTCCATATGTTTGAAATACAGTAGAAGTTTAAAATGTTTTAGAATGAAAATGTTGTTGACACTGGCAAGTGCAAATTGGATATTTATTTGGATGACGCAAAACTTGATTATAACCACTATAATGATTTGAATATCCTTAATTATTGGAAGACTAATGCTAAACGATTTCCTACTCTTTCTATTATGGCATGTGATGTATTGAGTATTTCAATTACTACAGTAGCTTCAGAATTTTACTTTTGGTACTCGTGGTCATGTTCTCACCAAATATAGAAGTTCTATCCTTTTTGAAAATATACAAATTCTAATTTGCACTCGAAATTGGTTGCAAGGCTTTGTTCCAAATCCTGATGCTAATGTTTCTTATATATTTGTTGTATATACTTTAGAATCTTTGTTCATTAATTTATCTTTAAAATTGATTGTTTAATTGATTTTTAGTTGGTTGTGAATTTTAGATGAAGATGGTAACAGTGCTGGCCTTGAGACATTAAGAGTGGATTCAAATGTGCTTTAAGAGGATGAATTTGTGGAGGAATAGCTTGTGGATGGTAAAGTTTTAATTTTCTTCGGAGTGTGGATTGTCCAAGGCTAATGGTTATGTCAATTGTTAGAATTTTTAATGACGGAGTTCTTGTCACGGTGGATGGTGTTTCAAGTAGGAGATCTCAGGGACTGTTCTTGTCATTATAGATGGTGTAGGAGATCTGCCCAGGGATTATTCTTGTCATTGTTAACTGATATGCTTTTACATGTAGCATCTTTTATTTAATATGCTTTGACGCTTTGTCTGACGAGTTTGTTTCAAAGGAGTCTGGTTCACATCATTTAAATTTCCACTTCTGTTAGAAGCCTGTAGGTTCCTATTCATAGGATTTGAAAAGTGAATTGAGCGATTAGGTACATTAGATGCATCCTTGGGTTCATCTAATTTTTCTCTTCCCAATAACAGGCAGATTTTGCATATTATTTTCAAATTTTTGTTTGAGATGCAGAGCATTGGTTGAAGTAATGCTTGATGCAGCAACATTATGATGGCCTTCCAAATTAGCAACTTAGCACCACTCTTACGGACAGGAATCAGGTACACTACATGTGGAGCTTTTGTTGTTTCCTCCTCACTGAAATCGCAACCATTCATTCCAGGCCTATATGAGAGTTTCAGATGGTAATCAGTTAGAGAACAACATAAATCCAGAAGAATGAATGAAAAAAATATTAGATGTTAGTTGTTGAATTCAGAAAAAAAGAAGAATGTAAAAATATCAGAGCCATCCTGACTCCGACCCACAGCCACGTGGGCTGGTCCGGCCCTAACGCACAGCCCACGTGGGCTAGGGCCGGACTAGGTTTTTCAGACCCATTTTAACAAGTGGGCCGAGCCCGGTCTAGCCCACATAATTTTAGCCCATGTGGGTTAGGATCGAGTCGGGCCGGACTGGTCTATCTTGACAGCTTTAACCGTAAGTGTAGTATGATTCGAAGTGTATCTCAAAGGTTTTGAATGGTCTGCTGCTCTTAGGCTGCATGTAGTTCTTGGAAAACTATATCCTCGTAGCAGTAGCACCTATAAAAATGGAGACATGAAGAATGAATTCAACAAAAACATCAAAAAAAAGAAAAAAAAAGGAAAAAAAAGAAAAAAAGAACACAAGTAATCATTGTGAAAGACCAATGTGTCTCACATTTTATGGTAAGCTAAAGCCAAAGCTAGATTCATCAGTGTTGGACTGGACATCAATCTTTGATGTACTCCTGGATGAAACAGCACTTAAGACAACACCAAGCAGTAAGTGATAAATCAAAACATTAATAACAACACTATATTGTTGATATAAGGGGAAAAAGGAAAAGCAAAAATTCATAGGAAACTCAATTGCCTCTTTTCTTCCATTCTTTGTTTGTCTATCACCACCGAAAAACTCCTTAACTGCTTAAATAGACTGGACCTAGGAAAATAACACAAAATACTAGATTCATTGTTGTGTATAGGGAATAATTCAAATACTATCTCTTATCTTGATTCGATGACCATTAGATAATCGAGATTCCCTACTTTGTTCCTTGAGTATATGACCATTAGAGCTGGACACAAAAACTTAAACAAAATATATTATTAAAATAATCAGGACTTAGTCACATAGTAGATAACTTGAAATTAAACAAAGGATATAGATTATAAAATGAAATTATAATATGAAATTTAATTGTGTTTGCCTGTAATTAGTTCCATCATAAAATAAGAACCTAAACTATAAGCACCATAAATTTAACCACAACCATAACTTCATAAGCCGAATGATAACATCTATAGTCAAATCCAAATGAAAAAGAGTCCCAAACCATGACAGCATTCATATTCAAACAAAAATCAAAAAAGAGTTCCAAATAAAATGCAACATAACAAGATAACATGTCTGAAAAATATGAGCAACATAACTTAAAATAACCAATAATATGATTCATCTCATTATGAGTTGGCATCAATATTAGGTAAGCAGTAAGTTGATTTGTTTCCCAGCTAGACAACCTAGGAGGTGAGGATGAATTAGATTTTCAAAAATTTAAAATAATTATATGCTATTTTTGTAAAATAGTAAAGTAAGTGAGAGAAGAAAATGATGCAATTAAGTAAGCTAAGATATGAAGAAAATAGAAGGCAATAGAAGAGGCAAATAACACGCAAACATCATAAATTTTATAATGGTTCGATGTACCCTAGCACCTACATCTACTCTTCAAGAATCTCTTAAAAATTTTCACTATAATCTATTTAAGATTACAATCGGATATTTTTCCAAGCTCACTATCCAAAATCTAGTTAGTTTTGCATAGGATCACCAACCAAAATTTAACCTAAGCTAATTCCTGACTTACAATCTAATTACAAGGCTTGAATAAGCCTATCCTCAATTAAGCTAGTTACAGCAGAAAGATAGAAATAATGATTGTAAAATTATAAAAGCTTTTTTAATGAGCAAAAGAATGTCAATGAAGCTCGGATAATCTCTCTTTGATAAAGCATTTCAGGGATGGAGCTGATCTTCTTACTAAAAAGGTTCTTTTGATTTGATATTTGAGGTAGTTGAGGAATAAATGCACACTACTGAATGCTCTTGGCTTTTTCTTATTTTTTCTCATTTTTTCTTTGATTCTCTTGTGTATATTGATGATCTTCAATGAGTTTAGTGGATGTTTAATATTCTTTGGAAGATAAAAAAATTATTTTTGATCGTTGAAATCCAAAATAGAACCGTTGGAAGCAAATTTGTAGTATTCTAAAAATTCTACAGAATTAGTCGTTAGGCTTTGAGTCGACTCGATAGGATTCAAGTGGACTCGAATACTTGTGTATATTGATGATCTTCAATGAGTTTAGTGGATGTTTAATATTCTTTGGAAGATAAAAAAAATATTTTTGATCGTTGAAATCCAAAATAGAACCGTTGGAAGCAAATTTGTAGTATTCTAAAAATTCTACAGAATTAGTCGTTAGGCTTTGAGTCGACTCGATAGGATTCAAGTTGACTCGGATACCCTTCGAGTCCACTCGATCAATTTTGAGTCCACTCGAGCCAAAAATCCCAAAAATGCTGTCTTTTATCCTTTACTAAGAACTTTGACTCGAGTAGTTTAAGTTGACTCGAGTAGTTTGTAAGTCACTCAATCCAGAGTCTACTCGAATTTTTTGGTTTTAAAAAATTATTTTTTTGTCATTCTTCATTTGAGTCGATTCGGATAGTACTCGAGTTGACTCAAGAGCATACTGACTGAAATATTTGCATGTCAGAACTCTTTTTTCTTTTATTTTTTAACTTGAGTTGACTTAAACAGCCTTCAACTAAAAATTTTTGAACTTTTCATTTCAGAGACTTTTTGATTCCACCTTTTTAGATTCTCTTCCACCTTGATTTTTATGTCCTTTCATAGCAAGAAGGCATCCAAATACTTCTTATTTGAGTTTTATTTATCCATGAAGAATCATTCTTTGATGCTTTTAAAATCTTTCTGAAATATAGACTTTAGGAAACTATTAGTTCTATTATACTCAAATATTTTGTTATTCATCAAAATCTAACCCTGGGGTCAATAATCTTCCCCCTTTGATGATGAAAAAAATTTGAATATATGAACAAATGATATAAAATATGATACCAAAATCAAATTAAGTCAAGGTTGAGAAAAAAAATTTGAAACCAGTATCAACACAATCAGAGCATAACAAAATCAGAGTATAATGTCTTTTTGATTTTTGTTCTTGCTCTCCCTTAGTTTATGCTTATATGAGCAATATATAAGTATCAGATCAATATAATATCATATAAGTATCGAAGTAATATATAGAAGTATTGGAGCTATCAGAGCAGCAGTATATAGGAGTATCAGAGCAATATTTATAAGTATCAAAGCCAATAAATTTAAAAGCATCATGGAGTATCATGGCTCATATACATGGTCCTTAATCCCCCTTTTTATCATCAATCAAGATATATATGAATCATGAGCCAAACAATAGATCATGAAAGATTAGAAAATAGAATTCATTAGATTAAATATGAGTTTTACATTGTATCAAATAAATTAAATGTACTGCATAAAATAGTAGGAGCAGTATACTAAGATACAATAAGCTTAATATATAAGTTCAATACATAAATATATCAGGAGTCAATACATGATCTGTCAATACATCAGAAGTCAATATATCAACAAGATAGCCCAAAGTCCTAGTAAATAATCTAAACAGCCATAGGATACTAGCTCTACTCATCATCAGAAGGGATCTTTAAGATCTCAGAAGAGCTAGCCCTAGAAGTAGAGGGTTCAGTCCTCCAGCTCCTGGTCTTACTGGATGGATCAATTGTATGAAAAGATAGAAACCTCACACCAGCCCTCGTATAGACTCTAAAGGATGGTCGGACCTGGCTGGTAGAAGGCTAACTAAGATGAAGAGTAGACTGGATAGGACGAGATGTGGATGCTCAAGTTGTGGTGGTTGCTGCTGATGCTGCTGCTGTTGGTACTGCTCCGAGGGCTATCCTTTAAATCATGCGAATCAAGCTGCCCATGGAGGTAAGTATGGATAAGATCCCCTCCTGTTGAGCTTGATCGAGTCTTTTGATAGCTGACTACATCTTAGTGCATTTGATTCGAAACTCCCCTTAAGTCTGGCAATCTCCCTAGCCAAATTAGATAGATAAATTGGTGCCTTCGATCAAGACTCTCTCTGCTTTATGGTAGTCAGTCTGTCAAAGATAGCTTGAATCTCAGTCTGAAGTCCATCTACTTTGTCAGATAGGACTTGCACATCTGCACTGATTTTTGCAGATATTGGATCAGCTAGCCTCTCCATAAATACAGTATTCGAAGCTGCTAGTTGAGGAACTACAGAATGCGAAGCTCATGGTGCAGTAGGAGATATAGGTGAAGTAGGGGCTGGTGCTGGGGTAGGTATAGATGAAGGTGGTAAGAAAGATGATGGTGTTAGAACAATAGGAGTAGAAGGCTCTCCAGTCTCTGCTGCTCTCCGTCTCTCTTGACTTAGGACTTTCTTAACCTACCTATCACCAACTAGCTTATAGCCCATCTTGTTCAAAGTCTTATCATCATAGATAACAAAGTAGGATAAATTCTTGCAAGTTTCATTCTCCAAAAAAAATTTCACTTCTAAGAAGACTCTAGTAAAGGGCATTCCATAGGGTAAATACATTTTTATCTTTGCTGCAGCCTCTCTCATCTAGTGCATCATAATCTTGGGCAGGTTCAAAGGCATACTACGAATAATGTAGTACATCACCATAAGCTTCCTCTCAAAAATAAAGTCATATCTGCTAAGCTTGGGGATGAATATTCCACTAATCATGTGATGTAACAGTTTCATTTTCAGGGATAGTGTGTTGGTTAACACATCTCCTATAATATCATCTCTCCCAACAATAGCCCTTAACCCTTACTTTTTGTCAAGTAACTTCTTAGGTACAATGCCATCACAAGGGAGTCCAAAAATCTATACAAGCCTCTCTTCAATAATCTCAAAGTGAATGCCCTTCATAGATGACATGATCTCTCCAGAACCTCTCCTCAAATTTCCCTAGAAATCTCTCACCAAGTGGGGATACATGGGCAGGTCTATAATGCAAAAATTTTTCCATCTCACGACTTTAATCCACCTATCTATTGGAAAATCATATCCTTCAAAAAAATTAAAGTCTATTTTTCTCCCCATAGCAATTACCCTTACTGCCATTTTCCCTGTTGGAGTGGGCTGAGGAGGAGGGGTTTTAATACCTTGTTCTTTGGGTTCATGCTCCGGTTCCCTTATGACTTCGGCTTTGGGTCAACTCGACTCTTCTCCTCGAGTTGAATCTCCTTATGTCGAGCTCTAGCTTATCTAGCTTCCTTTGCTTTAAACGAAGACCTCTTCATCTTGTGCACAGCTTATTGAGGTCCCATCTCACTGAATCAAGGAAGAAATCAAGGGAAGGAATGGCAAATGGAAGGCAAGGATTACTGGAGAAACTGTTCCTAGGGATTTTGAAAAGAAAATGATCCCTAAAGAATTGTTTTTGAGAGTAGTTAGGGCATAGAAAAATTCTACAGATCTATTTATAAAAATTATGATCCTGACACTCGAGTCGACTCAAGCTGGAGTTGACTCAGATTTATATTCAAGTTGACTCTAGTACAAGTCAAGAACACCCTAAGATTTTCAGAAAAAATTGAAAACTTAGAGGCATCAAGACTTTTCTAAGGAGTTCAAATGAAGATAAATTAGAAACTTTTGATTGAAGTAAGAGAGAAAGAAGGGATGATCTAGTCAAAGGGTTACACACTCTTAACTCTCTCCTAATCATACTAAATCTCTCTTCACTTAAGAGTTTAGTGAAAATATCAGCTAATTGATTATTCATGCTAATAAATAAAGCATTACATCACTATTTTGTATATGATCTCTTATGAAATGATATCTTATCTCAATATGCTTATATCTTAAATATTGTATTGGATTTTTAGTTAAGTCAATTACACTTGTGTTGTTATGTTTTATAGAAATTTTATTAAGTTTAATGTCAAAATCTTCAAATTGTTGCTTCATCCACAGGATTTGAGCACAATAACTTTCAATGGCAATATATTCGACTTTGGCCATTGATAGTGCTATCAAATTTTATTTTCTGTTAAAACTATGAGATCATGTTAACTCCATGAAATTGATAGGTTCTACTACTGTTTTTTTTATCTAATTTACAACCAACAAAATCTGCATCTGAGCATCCAATTAAGTCAATAGATGAAAGTTTAGCACACCAAAGACTAATATTAAGAGTGTAAAATAGATATCTAAAAATCTTTTTAACAACCAGCAATTGGGATAATATCTAGCACATATACAAATGCTAAATATAATATCTAGCCTACTTGCAGTAAGGTAAAGCAATGATCTTATTATACCTCTATCTAATTTAATATCCATATTCTTACCATATTCATCTTTATCAAGTTTACATGAGAGACTATAGATGTACCAATAGGCTTTATGGTCTTCATCCCAAACTTTTTGAGTATCTTCTTTGTGTACTTTATTTGATTGATGAAGATTTTTTTTTAGTTTGTTTAATCTAGAGTCTAAGAAAGAAGCTTAGTTCTCCTATCATGCTCATCTCAAACTCAGCCTACATCAATTTAATAAATTCTTGATAAAGATATTTATTAGTAGTATCAAAAATAATATCACTTATATAAATTTGTACTACTAACAGATCATCATTTCTTTTTTTCAAAAATAAAATTTTATCAATATTTTTTTAATAAATTCATTATCGAGTAGAAATTTTCTTAATTTTTCATACCATACATGAGGGATTGGTTTTAAATCATATAGTGTCTTGTGCAATATATAAATATGATCAGAAAATGCATGATTTTCAAATCCAGATGGCTATTCTACATAAGCTTTCTCTACTATATAATCATTTAAAAATATATTTTTAATATTTATTTAATAAAATTTAAAGTTCATAAAATATGCAAATGAAAGTAACAATTTAATAGCTTCTAACCTAGCTACAGGAGCAAAATTTCATCAAAATTAATACTCTTTTTTTGGTTATAACCTTTGGAAACTAATCTACCTTTATTTCTAACTATAACACCATTTTTATTTAATTTATTTCATAATATCCATTTAGTTTCAATTACAGGATGATTAATAAGTCTATCTATTAAAATCTAAACTTTATTATTTTCAAATTAGTTTAGTTCTTCTTGCATAGTATTTATCGAATTAAAATCATTTTTAGCTCCTTCAACAGATTTAGATTCTATTTGAGAAATAAATGCCAGATGATCACATATTTCTTAAGGAAGAGAGAGTTCTTAAAGATGAATCATCAATAATTAAGTCTTTTAAGTGTTTATGTGCATACCTCCACTCTTCAGATCATCTTTTTAGCTTGAAGTGGTTCTTTGATCCTTTTCTTCTTCATCCTCCTTCTTTTGATCTTCTTTATCATTTTAAGGAGGATCATTCTTTAGTGTGAGACTTCTCATCTTTTTATTTGAATTTCCTACATTATCATCTAAATCATCATCCTTTTTAGAAAGTTTATCATTAGATTCATCGAAAATAACATGGATAGATTCTTTAACAAGAGTTTTTTTGTTAAAGACTCTATATACCTTACTAGATGTGGAGTATCCCAAAAAGATATTCTCATTCGACTTAGCATCAAATTTTTCTATATTATCTTTTTCATTATTAATATGAAATATCTATAACCAACAACATGAAAATAGGTAATACTTGATTTTCTATCTTTCTAAAGCTTATGTGGTATTTTCTTTAAGATAGCTCTAATCAAAATATGATTTAAAATATAACACGCTGTGTTGATAGCTTCAATCCAAAAATATCTTGGGATGTCACTCTCACACAACAGGTGCATGCTATTTCCTCTAAAGTATGATTTTTTCTTTCTACTATCCCATTTTATCGAAGTATCTTAGGTACAGAAAAATTATGTTCAATTTTTTTTTCATTACAAAAATTTTTAAAATACTAATTTTCAAACTCGATTCTATGACAACTCCGAATGTATACGATGGATAAGTTTTTCTCATTTGAAACTTTACGATAAAACTTAATAAATATAGAAAATACTTCATCTTTTTGAGTTAAAAACATAATCCATATAAAATACGAGAAATCATTAATGATTACAAGATCATATCTTTTACCTCCTAGGCTTATGGTCCTAGTAGATTCAAATGAATCCATATGAAATAATTCTAAAGATCTAAAAGTTAAAATAATATCTTTTGATTTAAAAGAATTTATAGTTTATTTTTCAAGTTGACATGCATCATAAATCCATTTCTTTCCAAATTCATTTTTGATAATCCTTTAATAAGATCTCTTTTATTAAGTTAGAAAGTAAATTCATGCTTGTATGATCTAATCTATGATGCTACAACCAACCAGTCTTATTAACTTTAGTTTCTATTACAATAAGATATTGACCATTCTTCATTAGAAGATCATCTAGATCACTCATATAAATATTACCATGTCTATGTCTAATGAATATAATTCTATTATCATTGGGATTAGAAACAATGTATAAAATGATTCGAAAACAACTCTAAATCTTTATCACAAAATTGACTAATACTAAGCAAATTATATTTCAATCTATTAATTAAAAATACATTTTGAATGTAAGTAGAGGAGGTGATACAGATGCTACTAATGCCAATGATATGTCCTTATCTATTATCCCTAAAGATAACAACTTTCTTATCCTTTGCTTCAATAATGATAAATTATGATTTGTCACTGTCATGTACTTTGAGTAGCCACTATCAAGATACCATAGTCTTTTACTTTCTTTGACTGCAAAGTACATCTACAAAAAAAAAAAATCAAATTGAGATTTTAGATACCAAAGTCATCTTGGATCCTTTCAGATTAGTCTCTATGATTCCTTTTGGAATCCAAACTTTTTTAACCATTATTTCATTTAATTTTCTGAAATCATAAGAATAAGATTTGTGCCCAATTTTTCTACAACTAAAATATGTTACATTTAAGGTGAGGTTTGAAGAAGCTTTTATAATTTTTTTTCAATAATTTTTGCTTCTTTTGAGGTTTAAATCCCAAACCATCCTTGTTGAAAATAGCTCTTTATTCATTCAAAATCATTTATAACTTTTTGGAACTAAATGTATACCTTTCAACAAATGGTTTAACGTTTTTTAGCTCATCCTTCATTTTATGATTCTTAATGGTTAGAGACTCTATTTCTTTTGAAATTCTTTCTTTTTAATGAGTCAAGTTAATCTAATTTTTCTAAATTCAATCATATATTCTGAAAATGTATCTTATAATTCATCAAATGTGAAATCTAAAGTGTTTTCAGAACTTACCTCCTCTTGATGAGCTATTAAGCAAAGGTTGGCCACTTCTTATGTCTCCTTATCAGAGCTTGAGTCCTCACTATCACTCCATATGGCCATCATCATCTTTTCTTCATTTTCTTCATTGATTTCTTAAGAAGGGGGTAGAACATCTTGAAGTATTCGGGCTTTTTGCATTCAAAGCACATAGAGAACTCCTTATCTTTTACCTTCTTCCTATCTTTGCTCAGTTTACTTTTGAAAGGATTCCTCTTAAAGTTTTACTTCTTTTTCCTCATAAATCTCTTGAATCTTCTTGCAATTAAAGTCAAGTCACTTTTTCATCTCCTACATCTGACTCATTGCTCTTATCATTTTAAAATGTGATTGACTTGAGAGCAATGATCTTCTTCTTCTTCCCTTCCTCTTCATTATTCTACTTTATGATTAACTCATGAGTCATGAGTGAACCAAAAAGTTCTTTTAGAGGAAGAGTATTGAGATCCTTGGGTGAATTAAATTTTTAATAATTTAAGATAATTTAGTGCTATTTTTGCAAAATAGTGAAGTGAGTGAGAGCTAAAAATGATGTAATTAAGTAAGCTAAAATATGAAAAAATAAAAGGCTATAGAAGAGATAAACAACACACAAACACCATAAATTTTATAGTGATTCGATGCACTTCAGCACCTATATCCACTCCCCAAGAACACCTTAGAAATTTTTACTATAATTTATCTAAGATTACAGTTAGATAGTTTTTTGAGCTCACTATCTAAAATTTAGTTGGTTTTGTATAGAATCACTAACTAAAATCTAATTCAAGCTAATCTTTAGCTTACAATCCAATTATAAAGTTGGATGAGCCTATCTCCTAGCTTCAATCCTCAATTGAAGCTAGTTATAGTAGAAAGATAGAAATAATAATAATAAAATTATAAAAATTTCTTTAATGAGTAAAAGAATATCGATGAAGCTTGGAGAATCTCTCTTTGATGAAAATTTTCAGAGGTGGAGCTTGTCTTCTTACTGAAAAACTTTTTTTTGATTTGATGTTTGAGGTGGTTAAGGAATGAATGCACACTACTCAATGCTCTTGGTCTTTTCTTGTTATCTCTCACTTTTTCTTTGATTCTCTTGAATATATTGATGATCTTTAATGAGTTTGATGAATGTTTAACACTATTTGGAAGATCAAAAAGTCATTTTTTGACTATTGAAATCCAAAATAGAGCCATTGAAAGTAAATCTATAATATTCTAAAAATTTTGTAGAACTAATCGTTAGGCTTCGAGTTGACTCGGATAGGACATCGATGGACTTGAGTACCTTTCGAGTCCACTCAGCCAACTTCGAGTCTGCTCGAGCCAAAAATCTCAAAAATATTGTCTTTTATATTTCACTGAGAACTTTAACTAGAATAGTTCGAGTTGACTCAAGTAGTCTGCGAGTTTACTTGAATCCAATTTTTTTGCCATTCTTCATTGAAGTCGACTTGGATAGCACTCGAGTCGACTTGAGAGCATGTCGACTAAAATATTTACATGTCAAAACTCTTTTTTCTTTTATTTTTCAACTTGAGTCCACTCAGATTCAACTTGAGTCGACTCGAACAGCCTTCAACTAAAAATTTTTAAACTTTTTCATTTAAGAGATTTTTTGATTCCATCTTTTGGGATTCTCTTCCATCTTGATTTTTATTTCCTTTCATATCAAGAAGGCATCTAAATACTTCTCATTTAAGTTTTATTTGCCTATTAAGAATCATTCTTTGATGCTTTTACAATCTTTTTGAAACATCAATTTTATGAAACTATTAGTTCTATTACATACTCAAATATTTTATTATTCATCAAAATCAAATCCTAGGGTCAACATGATTAGACTTTATTGAAGGCATTTGAGTTCATGATATTTTCTATAATTTCATTTAACCTGGATTCTAAAACATCGGTACTGAAATATTCAATAATTAATGATAAACTCATTCAAAATATAATAACAATATGACTAATGAAACATATGTCTTTTTTTCAAACACTCAATTTTTAGTGTAAATCAAGGCCTCAGTAATATCTGATTTAAGTACGCTACAATACTTATCAAATACTAACCAACTAATATTAAAATAGATTTTGAGGCAATTGTAAATATCAGAATAGTTAAAATATCATATGCCATAAGAAAAAGTTGAGGTTATCAAAATTAATTGATTTTTCAAAAAATTAAAGATATCCAAATTAGACTTTCTATCAACTCTAGACCCATCTAAATATAATTCTAATTAAGACTTCTATGCAGCAATCACAAAAATCAAAGCTTGCAACTATTTTAAAATCCTACATTATTGGAAAAATAAAATGAGTTATTTACCAAAAAGAGTACCATATACAAGGACAATAAATTTATTTTGATAAAAATTTATGTTATCTTAAAAGCATCTATTTTTTTATATGGTCTCAGAAGTCTCATAAGAAGTATCACTTTCTACATCTCTATGAGTTGATCTACCAGTAGTTGGAGCATTAGAAGAAGAAACTATATACTAATTAAAGAGATAAAATATATAATCATGGATATACATGCTTTCGGTACAACTATATCTATTCAAATTCTTATAATAATACTTCACAGATTGAAATTTATATGTAAGATCCAAAATAACTGTTATGGCTAAGATTAAGCTATGATTTGACTAATACTTTTCAAATTTTTCATACATTTGCTATTCTTTGCATAAAAGTATCTAAGCTGAAGAAAAAAAACTTGAGAAAAAACAAATTTGATGTAGGATATTTAACTTCAAAAAATACAAGGATAGTATCATAACAACTTGAGAAAAAACAAGTTTGATGTGAGATATTTAATTTCAAAAAATACAAGGATAGTATCATAACAACTTACTAATTTTTTCAACTGTGCCATACTCTTCTTCAGATAAACAATACTTATAATTGAAGTCACTTAAGTTCAAATGAAGAAGAGAACTTTCTAGAATAAAAAAAGTGGAATTCCATCTTATAAAACATCTTGCCTTAAGCTTTTTTAACTTTCTTAAGAAATTTGTCTAACACCTTCTAAAATTTTTTGTTTCTAAACTTGTAAGCCTCTCACATATTTAATACATTCACGAACCTTAAAAATAGATTCATCTATCTCCTTTAATTCTTCTTGTATAATTAACTTAAGAATATAAGTACAACATCGGATATAAAAGAACTCACCATTTGAGTAAAATACATTCTTTAAAGTAAGTTAAATTTTTAGAATGTCAATAAAAATATCATTTATTGTTGCATTATCCAATGTTATGCAATATAATTTTTTTTAATCCCCTAATTAGTCAACAAAATATAAATTGTTTCACATAAAGATATGCTATTATATGGAGGAGGTATGGAATGGAAGTTGAGAACTTTCTTTTGTAGTACTCATTCTTATCAATAAAATGGCTAATTAAATATAAATATCCATGAGTAGTAATAGAAATCTGCAAATCTAAAGTCAAGCTTATCCTAGAAAGAATCGAGTATAGCCAACATACTAATTTTTTTCTCTTTTTATATAATTTTAATAAATCTGGCTTTATAGTATTTCTTGATTTTAACTTGGTATTCTCACATATATAAACAAATAAAGATCTAATGCCTTTATACTCAACAAATTGAAATGATAGATCATGCTTAATGATTGTACATGTTAGCAATTCATGAAATTTTTTGGGATCAAATTTACTTGGATGCATAGATATAAACCCTTCAGATTGTAGTGAGATCATATGTCCTATGTCATGTTTCTTTCTTCAACTCTTTAAATGCCATTTCAAATTTTTGATTCCAACCTTACCACCAAATTGATATTCCAAACTATACTTTATGCACTTGTATCTTTGGGTTGTTTCATTTATGTGAAAAAATTGATAAACATGTGAAATTAACTTTCTTTTATATTTGTCATGTGTGGAATCACCTACTATAGCTATATTAGAACTTATAAGTATCAATTTATTTATCCTATCATCATCACTCCTCAAATATACATTCATGGCAAACTCTTTATCCATCTGTATTATATAATTTAAAATTATATTAAAAGTCCAATCTAGAAAGAAAATGAATGGCTTTGAGAAGAAAAATTATATAATTCACTCTTGTACTATAATTATAAAATATTAGATCTAAAAAAAAAATAATCATGCCTAAGAAATTAAAGAAATATTAGAGAAACCAACACACATAATCACCAAAAATTAGAACATCAAAGAAGGGAAGAGGAAGAGGAGGCTCGAATTCAATATTTAATCTATGGTTAAATCAAAATAACTATAATTGGTTACTTACGGAAGTAGATAGTCTAAGATTGTTATCATTAAAAATAGCTGAATCAAGAAAATCTCATCCCAAAATCATCCTAGCCTCTTCATACAAACCTTAAAGCAATTTCATTTATGGCCGAAGGCCAGCCCCAATATAACAAGTTGTAATAAGTTAATATAATAATAAATAATTTCAATTTCAATGAAGTCATCTTAGATCCAGTAAGAAAGAGTACCAAACATAACAAACAATCAGAATTTCAAAATAATTTTACAGTAGTGATTTATACAAATATCAAAAATTTTACAAAAGCATTACCTACCTATATTACACAATTTTAGAATTTACAATTCCATCAAAGCATATTAAATTTCATTGCAAACACTTTACATAAGCATATTAGTGAAGGATATTCTATCAAAAAAATTAAGGATTATATGGCAATGGATGATAACACAATTTAACCTCCAGTTAGCTTGGATGCCAAAACTAGGTGCCATTAGTAACCATATATCATAGTCATAATTTCATAGGGATGTGCATGTAAGCATGGGAATGAGGCAGAATCCCTCAATTTGGCTACAGCGAATACATGGTGAACAAGAAGCTTCAGCGTCATTAAAATGTTCATCCTATTGTAAGTCTATGCCATCAAATGTTATATTAGAATGTTCATCCTATTGTAAATCTATGCCATCAAATGTTAATGTTAAAATAAGAAGCTTCAGTGTCACTAGGAGTTAATGTTAAAATGAAAAAAACTAGTATCATTGGAATCGAATGTAGCATGGCTACATGCAACCTAAAAGGGATTAAGAAAAAGAAGAATATTTTTGGAAAAAAAATAAAGCAAAGAAAAGAAGGAAAAAATAAGAAAGCAAACCTTGATGTCTTTAAATATTTCCCCTATTTCTCATGTTGATGATACTACAATAGATCATTAAGCAAACCATAAATCTATAACTAAGTGGTAAGAAAAGAAAATAACAAACAAGTTGAGGTTTGAGGAAGAGTATAGAGATTTTAAGGGAGTTGTGGTTTGAGATGGAAGATTAGATCTAGATTCTAAGGGAAGAATAGATCTAATCCTCCAAAAAAAAAAAAAGATCACAAAAGAAAGAGGTCTCCAACTGGCTAAAAAAAGGTGAGAAAAGAGAAATCCTAATCTCTAACTAAGATCACTTGAGAAAGTAGAAACTTCTAATTGCTTTGAAGAAAGAGGTTGCTCATTGGCCAAATCGAGACTTTGAAGACATGGAGAGGTTGCCTCCTTGTCGCTACTCGCTTGATTAATGAGGAAAGGGGGCGCACAACCGCTCGAGAGAAAGAGGGCATTTGCTGGCCTAATTGAGACTTCAAAGACATTGAGAAGCTGGAGAGGTTGCTAGCTTGTTGCTCAATCAATGAGGAAAGAGGATGCACATAGAGCACTTAATTGGCAAAGGCAAGAGGAAAGGGAAGGGAGCTTAGGGTTAGTCACTTGGGAAAAGGAGGAGGAAAAAACCCAAAGTCTCAAATCTCAATCATGATGGAATATACGGATGTATAGAAAAAAAGATAAAGCATGTGATGTGGCACAATCACAAAGGATTGGGACATCACCGAGTGGAGGAGACTCAGGAGAGGCCTGTGATTTAAATTGAGGTGTGCCATATGTTGGAAAATATGTCCCAAATGCCAATTGTCAGTCTATTGACGGTTGAGCAACCAAGTATTGTAATTGATTTGTTAATAAATAAAATATATTTTTGACATTTTCATCATAAGTTTTTCATCTTCTAATGAACTCCGTTGTTGTGATGAAGTCTTTAGGACTATTTAGGTTCGATAAAGAGAGGATTTATCAATTAGTCCTTAAAACTGTTCACGACCAAATGATAGGCTGTTAATAAGGACGACAGCTTCTATCAAGCATAGGTCACTGTAGGCCATATGAGTTGGTTGTCCTCTTAACCAAGGAGTGTGGAGACACTGGTATGGCATACAGATGAGATGTAAGGGTATATCGTCATTGAACGTGATCAACTCTGGAGCATTCTGCTGTCGAGAATGTCTCTGATGGGATATAGATATAAGTGTCCTTTAGACATGAGATTGCCTCAGTGACTTGCAAGCAACTCCCTGTGCTTTGGTACTGGACTAACTGAATTTCTAATTCAGTGATGGAAGATTTTTGGGCACAGTCAAGTACTTGTGAAGTCGAAGTGTGATCAAGATGGGATTGACCACTCCAAGAGTTGGAGAAGAATGAGTCGCTGTATTTCAATTTAGCAAAATCTTAGCCAGGGTAATCCATCAGATGAAATTGATATTTTGAAATACAATGTGGATAACCTGATCAGAGTTGACAGTTGAACTCTGAGGTGTCCTATGAATATTTTGATCAAGGGGATGAATTATATGGAAACTATATCTGCTGGGTTCTAAAGATGTTGTTCTACACATTTGACCTATCCGACCGTGGGGTACCATTGCTAGATGGTCACTTTGATTGGTACAGAAATTTATTTCTATACTATTGGCTTAGATTCGGACCTATGAGGTCACACACATTAGAGTTCACGATTCGATCGGATGGTTGATCAACGATTAAAAATCATTCTAGGGTTAAACGATCAATACGATTAACATTTAACCTAGTGCAAGTGTTGTAGGAGGATCGATTAGCAATTTGATTGCTAATTGACTTAATTTGATTAAGACAAAAGACTAAGTTTAAATCTAATTAAATATAATTTAATTAGATTTAGTTTGAGCTTGATTGGATCAAGTCCAATCGATTTATTGGATAAGCCAAGTGTAAGAAAAAACTAATCTTAGTTCAAATAGGACTTGGGTCAACCTAATTTCTAATTTGATTAAAAAATTAAATCAGATTTAAATCTAATTTAATTTGATTAAATTAGGCTCTTAATTGGGTTAAGACTTATTTTAATTAGGTTGATTTGGTTTTGGTTTGATTTGGTTCGAGAAATCAAATTTGAACAAGTCATAGATTGAATCCTAGTAAGACTAAGATTCTACCTTACGCTACCTTAGCCCCCACGCCCACTCTCTCTTATCCCACGCCCACTCTCTCTTATTTTGTGTGACAAAATCCTCTCTCCCAGGTCTTCACGCACGCCCAAAACTTTCCTCTCTTTCTCTCTTATATGGAATGTGGTTGTGGACCAAGTCAAAGTAGGAATTAGTTTGGATTTCAAATTCTATGAGATAGAATTTTAGGAAACCAAAACACTTTCCTTAAGGTACTGATTTTATCCAGATTTTTTTTTAAGATTTTTGTAGATTTTATGGCACATAATATGCGCCCTTTTCTGATGGTCCATGATAGAAAAAGAAGGAGGGGACGTCCAAGAGTTGGGCGTCCCTTGTCTTGCCTTGTTTGGATAATCCTTGACTAGGTATTTGACCTAGACAAGGACTCTTCATATCTCTCTATTTAAAATATATTTCTTCATAAAATTTTTATGAAACACAGAGCATTGAGAGATCTTTGGGACGTCCAAAAATCAAGGAGAAAGAGTCTTGGGGCGTGGAGATCTAATAGACACAAAACTAGGTGTCTGGGTTAGAGCAAAGAGAAGAAGAAGAGGGTCTTCTTCTTGAGTTGCTGGGTTCATCTCTTTTCTTCCTCCATCTGTAAGTTTTCTGAGAGTATCTCATCTAAAACTTCTCCTACTTCTCATCTTTGGAAGAGTCCAAATCAAGAAGAAGGAAGCATCTGATCGACCATCGAAGAAGGATCAGCACAATACTAGCATACTGTGCTGATTTTCTGGATCAGGACTTTTGATCGTGATTCATGGGCTCGTGTGGACAACTCCTAGAGGCCGGACGTGTATGCGGCTCACAACATCATCCTCAAGCCTGGATCAGCAAAGTTAGAACGTCTAACTTGCAAGCTAATAGATCTGATCTATTATATTTTACATACATTAGATGTAGTATAGAAACATGTTGATATGATCAACATGTAGTTCTGACTTTTTATATTTTAATTTTTAATTTAATGCCATATAATAATCATGTAATAAGATCTTAGATCTAGGGATTATCTGATTTTATGAGATAAATTTTTGATTTATTTTAGTCTTCCGCTGTCTGATCTTGAAAAAGTTTTAAGATCTAACCCTGAAACCATAGATCTGGTTCCTTCACCACATGTGGTGTGCCATGATTCATGAGGCCCGCGATGACCCAGGCCTAACGGTGTAGCATCTCAGTCCTTAGATGCTTAGTAGGTTAATAGAATACCTAGATTGATCCAACCCAATTTGACCCAAAGATTAAACTGGTTAAACAGATCAGATGTTTGAAATTTGAACTCAATCTGAATATGAAACTGGTTAAACGATCGATTCGTTCATGATCCAAACTCATTTAGTTCAAACTCAAACCTATTTATGATAGGTCAAATATGGGTCAGTTGGTAAATCAAATCATATTTTGCCACCCCTAAATATCTCATATATCTTGATAGTAGAAATTGTCAATTGAATTTGCGCTCATTTTACTGTAGCATGTGTACATAAACTTCACTAAAACTAATTCAATTTTCTTCGAAATAGAAGTACTACATATGTAATTAAAAAAAGACTAAAATCCTCGTGTGTTTGTGTAACTATATATATATATATATATATATATATATATATATATATATATATATATATATATATATATATATATATATATGTATGTATGTATGTATAAATAGTACTCCGAAAAGCAAATACTTCTAAACTGTGGTCATTTGGACCAATATATCCAAATCATTACTATAAATTCAATAATTGACTTTCACACTCATACCTAAATATTCATTTTACTATTACAAGCATTTAATTTATTATAAATAGATATCAATGCTAATAGGATGTTTCTGCATACATATCTCCATAAATGCAGGAGAAATTGCTTCTAGACTAAAATATTAAATAAATATAATAAAAATCTTTCTAGCCATATATGGATACACATGTGCACCTCTTCCTCTCCTATCCTTGTTTTATGCTATCTTTTTGGATATCAAATTTTTAAATATATTTAATTTTTTATCATTCCAGTATTTTCCAACTTTGATCTTTCTTCACTGCAATGCCTCCATATCAAATTCTCTTTTTGCACCTATTCTACAACTCTAATCACCAAACTTGCCTGTATGAAACTCTTGGTTCCACTTTACAAATTTTCTTTTCTTTCTTACTAAGACATTTATGTAGGAGTAGCAATCGGACTAGATCGGGTCATAAATGGATCGGATCAATATGGATCAGGTCAGAAGATCATCAACCCAAATCTGACCTATTTATTAAACGGATCAAATATTCAAACTTGAACCCGATCTGATTATTAAACAGATAATCCGATTCGACCCATTTAATCTATTTATTAAATAGATCAAATTAGGTTAAATGGATTAAACAGGTTAAACGGGTTAAATAGATCGGATTAAATGGGTCAGAAACAGGGTAAACATGTTTTAAATAGGTTAGCGGGTTTTAAATGGGTTAAACAGATTAAATAAGTCGGGTTAAATAGATCAAAAATAGGTTAAACAGATTAAATGGGTTATCTAACTCAATCCGATCTGAATATTAAACAGGTTAAAAGGTCAGATATCTAAAATCAAATCCGATTTAATTATTAAATAGATAAAACGGGTTGATCCATTTATGATCCAATTCCATTTAGCCTAAATCCAGATCTGTTTATAACGGATCGAACATGGATCAGATTAACGGATTGGATCATATTTTGTCAGCCCTACATTTATATCCTTTTAGAGCCACAAATAAGCAGAAACAACCATGGCCTCCTTCTCATCGTTGCACTCTTTCCTCTCACTCTTGGATCTTATTTCTCCCCTCCTCTTAGGCACATCCTGATCCACCCCTCGGTTCTAGGCTTATTGGTGGCAGCAGCAGCAGCAGCAGCATTTCTGCGGTCTCAACATTCTGTTGTTGTAATACAGAGTTAAGGTTGGTGTAATCGGCAGTCATGACTGGCTCCCTGAAGTCACGTCGTATAATAAAAGACTGACTTGTGTCAATGCTTTACAAAGTTTGGTTTTTTAGGATATTTCCCATATTAATTACGATAATGAGGGTAAGTTCTTCTTAGAAATGCCTATAGGATTATGGTCATTGATTTTATTCAGTGAGAACTGGACATTTCTTTCAGGGAAAAGCCGTACCTTTACCTTTTGGCAGTTTAGTAGTCTTCACACCATTGAATGAAACTAGATATGTATCTGAACAGGATCATCAGTTACGAATACCTTTTGTAATCATTTCAACTCCTTCCCATTAGACATGAATGAAAATAAAATTTTCTACCCTGTAGAATATTTGTTGTTCTCGCAGGATATGTGCATTCTATGGGAATGGGAAAAGAGATAAAAAGAAGAAAAATCTTGAACAAGTGCTGAAGCTTGAAATTTCTATTTCTGACGTTAATCTAATAAAGTTTAACAATTGAACCGTTTCCAGTGCAAGGAGTAGTGTGCTCTGGAATTGGCCATGTACACATTCTATTTGTTCTATTGTTGTTTCTGTCACTATCCTACTGTTTATTTTTTGTTGAGAAAATAACCCATCAGGAGTTTCCTCTTCGCCACGCATCGTATTATTTTTCTTAATTACTCTTTAACTATTTTTAGAAATATAAGATGAAGTAGTATTACATTTTGCTTGATACGAAATTTATGTGGAAAATATTTGTTTAAGATTTGAATTTAAATTTATACAATTTGAAAAATTTAAATTTATCCAATTCAATTATGATCTAGGAAGCATGAAATTGTTCGAACCATTTCATGGAAAGGCTCTAATTTCTGGCCCTGCACATAACATCATTGGTTAAGCTGATGGATGTGACTAAGGATAGCTGTTATGGTATCTTGCAGCATGTTTATAGATCCACCACGTAGATGCAGTCTAGTGTGATTGCTATAGTCTCAGAAGATCAAGTCTATGTTTCATATAGGTAAGCCAGTGTACAGCATGCCTGCTTGAATTTTTTCAAACTTGTAGCTCTTTCCATGGCTCTCTGTTTTATTGGTTCTGTTTCCTTATATTTTTGCCTTTTTCTGTTAAACACTTGGTGAAGAAAAAAGAAATCCTTGGACCGAAGGTTTTGAATATAGTATCAAATGTTGAGCTTGGTGGATGAATTCAAGTCTGTTGAACTGTAGATTATAGGAGAAGAAAGAGAAAAGGAAAAATTATTGTCCAGAAACAAAAATCAGTATTTTAAAAGTAATTAGGACTTGGCCATATATACTTTTGGATAACCACATATTAAGAAGAAGAAAAGATACTTAAATACCAATTTAACTTTTATTTTACTTGGTATGAGTATATGCTATTAAAGAAATTGATGGTACTTCCAAAATGCTGAATCAAAACAAATACACACTAGAAGATGCTGGATGAAGGTCAAAGCTTTGTAAAAGAAATTATTTTTTGCTTTTATATTATATTTTTGAAACACAAGTAGGATCTACTAGTGCCAAATCTAAGACAAGAACATCACAGTTAAAGTGTGCATCTCTGCTAGAAATTTCAAGTGCTGCCTCAAAGGACCACTTAATTAAACTCATATCTTTTCCTCTTTTTCTTTCCATAAATTAGTTGGAGCTCCTGCCCGTGCGGGAATCGTCGTTCCAATACTCCTGGCAACACTAGATCAGACCTAAAGAAAGGGTGTTGCTGAGATCATCTCCCATATTGAGCTGCTCAAGAAAGGGGACAAGGTTGGCTCTTATAAGGCTGCTCTTCTTGCTAAGCTGGGTGTGAGAACTCTCCTATGGCCCTATCATGCTATCATTATTTGATAATGGATCGGTCTCATGGTGTTGGATATTAGTGACTGTGATTTGATTGAGAAGCTTGTTACTGGTGTCTCTGTGATGACCTCACTATTCTAGGCCTCTTCGTGTTATCAACTTGTGTGAGTTAGATCTGAATCAATTGGACTAAGAACTTATGAAAAATTACCAGTGCAAGAATAACATTACATGAAACTAGGGCATGTTTCAAGCATAACTAGAAAAAAAGTAGTATGAAAAATTTCTTTCCATTGGATTTAAATGAGTAAGTGCCTTATTCTGTTTTGCTAATTTTATCATAAAAAAGTAGAAATCGACATTAATTTTATGCTAATAAATTATTCAAACACAAATTTTTTGCACCCTTCACTGAACAACTGTTATTTTTTTGATCTCTAAATGAAGTTGCAGCTTTGAACTGCGGCTATTTAATTCTCTAAATAAATACATGAAATGAAAGAAGAAGAACTTTTAATTTATATTGAAAGTAATTGTCACGCCTCCGATCCGAGATTGTGAATCGAGGGTCATGGCAACCGCCGCATACTCATAGAAAACTCTTCCCATAAGCATGCAAGGCATCTTATCATGCTATCCTAAAACAACAGCGGAATAATTATTCAATAATTTAAATCCAAAACATAACGACCTAAATTTTTTTTCTTTAATATCTCAATAAATTCAACAACAATTTAAAGGCTTTGCATCAAATTCAATAAGCCTTTCAACCTAAAAATAAAAGTATGTAGATACTGCTTCTGATCACTCTTCCATTCATATCTTGTATCATCTTAATTCCTCAACATCTGTAAAAACAGTAAAATAAGAGGTAATGAGCTAGACAGCCCAGTAAGCAATGATCACTTCTCAACAGATTTCATCAGGCATATAAGTAAATAATCATTTATAGAAAATAAGCATATAGAGTTTATCAATTCAAAATCAATTTCAATTATGCAATATAATTTGTTGGGTATAAAATATCCACAGCCGAAGTCGTCAGCGGAAGCGACTACATGACAGCCCCGCCCGGACTCCTACGGGAGCCGGGCTCCGTCACCGACAATTTCAACAGCGAGCAGACTCCGCCCGGACTCCTACGGGAGCCGGGCTCCATCCCCAGCAGAAATAGCTGCAAGCAGCCTTCGTCCGGACTCCTACGGGAGCCGGACCTCACCGACAACGCCAACCGCAAGCGGGCTCCGCCCGGACTCCTACGGGAGCCGGGCTCCGTCCTCAACATCAACCGCTGGTAAGCCTCGTCCGGACTCCTACGGGAGCCGGACTTCGTCTTTGACTTTAATTGCAGGAAGACTCCGCCCGGACTCCTACGGGAGTCGGGCTTCGTCCTCGACTCCAACGGCTGCAAACAAACTTCGTCCGGACTCCTACGGGAGCCGGACCTCGCCGACAACGCCAACCGCAAGCGGACTCTGCCCGGACTCCTACGGGAGCCGGGCTCCGTCCTCAACATCAACCGCTGGTAAGCCTCGTCCGGACTCCTACGGGAGCCGGACTTCGTCTTTGACTTTAATTGCAGGAAGACTCCGCCCGGACTCCTACGGGAGCCGGGCTTCATCCTCGACTCCAACAGCTGCAAACAGACTTTGTCCGGACTCCTATGGGAGCCGGACCTCGCCGACAACGCCAACCGCAAGCGGACTCCGCCCGAACTCCTACGGGAGCCGGGCTCCGTCCTCAACATCAACCGCTGGTAAGCCTCGTCCGGACTCCTACGGGAGCCGGACTTCGTCTTTGACTTTAATTGCAGGAAGACTCCGCCCGGACTCCTACGGGAGCCGGGCTTCGTCCTCGACTCCAACGGCTGCAAACAGACTTCGTCCAGACTCCTACGGGAGCCGGACCTCGCCGACAATGCCAACCACAAGCGGACTCCGCCCAGACTCCTACGGGAGCCGGGCTCCATCCTCAACATCAACCACTGGTAAGCCTCGTCCGGACTCCTACGGGAGCCGGACTTCGTCTTTGACTTTAATTGCAGGAAGACTCCACCCGGACTCCTACGGGAGCCGGGCTTCGTCCTCGACTCCAACGGCTGCAAACAGACTTCGTCCGGACTCCTACGGGAGCCGGACCTCGCCGACAATGCCAACCGCAAGCGGGCTCCGCCCGGACTCCTATGGGAGCCGGGCTCCGTCCTCAACATCAACCGCTGGTAAGCCTCATCCGGACTCCTACGGGAGCCGGACTTCGTCTTTGACTTTAATTGCAGGAAGACTCCGCCCGAACTACTACGGAAGATGGATTTCATCCTCGACTCCAACGGCTGCAAACAGACTTCGTCCGGACTCCTACGGGAGCCAGACCTCGCCGACAATGCCAACCGCAAGCGGACTCCGCCCGGACTCCTACGGGATCCGGGCTCCGTCCTCAACATCAACCGCTGGTAAGCCTCGTCCGGACTCCTACGGGAGCCGGACTTCGTCTTTGACTTTAATTGCAGGAAGACTCCGCCCGGACTCCTACGGGAGCCGGGCTTCATCCTCGACTCCAACGGCTGCAAACAGACTTCGTCCGGACTCCTACGGGAGCCGGACCTCGCCGACAACGCCAACCGCAAGCGGACTCCGCCCGGACTCCTACGGGAGCCGGGCTCCGTCTTCAACATCAACCGCTGGTAAGCCTCGTCCGGACTCCTACGGGAGCCGGACTTCGTCTTTGACTTTAATTGCAGGAAGAATCCGCTCGGACTCCTACGGGAGCCGGGCTTCGTCCTCGGCTCCAACGGCTGCAAACAGACTTCGTCCGGACTCCTACGGGAGCCGGACCTCGCCGACAATGCCAACCACAAGCGGACTCCGCCCGGACTCCTACGGGAGCCGGACTCCGTCCTCAACATCAACCGCTGGTAAGCCTCGTCCGGACTCCTACGGGAGCCGAACTTCGTCTTTGACTTTAATTGCAGGAAGACTCCGCCCGGACTCCTACGGGAGCCAGGCTTCATCCTCGACTCCAACGGCTGCAGACAGACTTCGTCCGGACTCCTACGGGAGCCGGACTCCGCCAACAACTACAACCTCAAGTGGACTCCGCCCGGACTCCCACGGGAGCCGGACTCCGTCCACAGCGTCAGCTGATGGTAAGCCATGTCCGGACTCCTACAGGAGCCGGACTCTGTATCTGATTTTGATTGCAGGGGATTCACCCGGACTCCCACGGGAGCCGGGCTCCACCCACGACCCCAATCGCAAGGAGGACTCCGCCCGGACCCCTACGGGGGCCGGACTCCGACCGCTGCCGAGCTTCAGCCAGCAGATCTGCACTCCCAGGCCACAATCACGACCACGATTCTGCTCCACCTCCTGCGGCGGACTCCGCGCAACTCCATTACTACCTGACAGGCCGCAGTAACGGTCGCAACACTGCTCCACTCCCTACGACGGATCCCACGCCCATGCGGCTCCATTACTACCTGACAGGCCACGATAAACGGCCGCGATCCTGCTCCACCTCCTGCAACGGATATCGTGCGATTCTCCCATCCGCTGGCAAGATGCGACAGCATCCGCACCCCACTTCCCGCGGCAGATTCCACGTGGCACGCCCCAGTGATGGCCACGGGTCTACTCCACAACTCTTCGCAGTAGATTCCTCCTGACTATGGGCGGCCCACTACCAGGCGGTTACAAACGTCGCCATCAATCCGTTACCTCCCCCGCCTATAAAAAGGGAGACCCATATACGTTATTCTATAAGCTCATTTCTTATCTTAAAACTCTGCTAAATTCTCCGTTCGAGCACTCCATTCTTGTTGAGGCAGAGAACTGACTTGAGCATCGGAGGGTCTTGCCGGAGCAACCCCACCTCCGGTTTAGATTTCCTTTGCAGGTCCCAGCGGTGACCGCGACTTCTCCGACTCCAGCTTCTCCAGCGCAAGCAGATTTTTGCACCAACAGGATTGGCGCTAGAGGAAGGGTCGTGTCTTCGCAGTATCCTTGTTCTTAAAGGAGCGCTCAACGGATCCACTTCCGGCCATCTTTTCCGGCACCTAATCCTCCTTCCCTCATCTGATGCCTTCTCGCGAGGCCTCTGCACAACTACCTCCGGCTATGGTCGCCGATAAGGAGTGGCCGAATGATCGATCTCTGTCGGATTCCATCAACGTCATCTCGAGAGAATCCCGACGGAAGGCAACCAGCATACCAGCTGCATCCCCCAAGCGGCAAAAGGTTGAAGAACCCATAACCTTTACCGAAGAAGATGTCCAGGGAGTCCAATTCCCTCATAACGATGCGGTCGTAGTTTCCTTGAATATAGCAAATTACGACGTCCGTTGCATTCTTGTTGACAACGAAAGTTCGGCCGACATCTTGTTCTACGATGCCTTTTCAAGAATGTCCGCTCTTGGTGATCGTCTGAGACCGATTTGCCCCCCTTTGATAGGGTTTACCGGCGACGCCGTTCCGACGGAGGGAATGATAGCTTTGACTGTGGCCGCAGGTCAGTATCCAAAGCAGTCCAGAGCTCTGGTGAATTTCTTGGTGGTAAAGGCGCCATCCACCTACAATGTAATCCTTGGCCGACCCGGCCTCAATGCTCTCAGAGCTGTCGTTTCAACCTACCATTTAAAATTGAAGTTCCCCACTAACCAGGGGGTCGGAGAGGTCCGGGGAGACCAAGCCCTGGCCAGACATTGCTACAACATCGCCTTGCAAAGAAGCGACAGGACTGACCCCTATCCCGTCGATGGGTTGGATGCTCGCGACGACCTCACCGAAGAAAGGGCGGCCCAATTGAAGATCTGGTACCAGTTCTCCTGAATGATGGGAACGCGGAGCATGTGGTGTTAATTGGCTCCAACCTGGGGGAGGAGGTGCGGATGCGCCTTATTGATTTCCTCCGAAGGAATGCAGACATTTTCACTTGGATTCCAGCTGACTTGCCGGGGATTGATACAGAGGTCATGGAACATCATCTGGCTGTCGACCCAAAGCATAGACCGACAAAAGAAAAAATCCAGAGTCATGCCCCGGAGAGGCAGAAGGCGATAGCCGAGGAAGTGGATAAGCTTCTCAAGGCCGGATTCATTAAGGAAGTCAATTATCCTGATTGGATTTCCAATGTTGTATTGGTCAAGAAAGCAAACGGCAAGTGGAGGATGTGTATAGACTTCAGAAAGCTGAATAAGGCTTGTCCAAAGGACAGCTACCCCCTTCCCAGAATCGACCAACTGGTGGATGCTACCTCAGGCCATGAGCTCCTCACTTTTATGGACGCGTTCTCAGGCTACAATCAAATTAGAATGGCATCGAAAGATGAAGAAAAGACAGCTTTCATCACTAATCGCGGCCTTTACTGCTACAGGGTCATGCCGTTCGGCCTCAAGAATGCGGGTGCAACCTACCAACGGCTGGTGAACAAAATCTTCAAAGAGCAGATTGGCCGAAACATGGAGGTCTACGTAGATGATATGCTTGTAAAGAGCAAGTCTTCCGGAAATCATGTCGCCGACCTCGAGGAAACCTTTGGCGCTCTTCGAAAGTATAGAATGAAACTGAACCCAACAAAATGCGCTTTTGGGGTAACCTCGAGAAAGTTCCTGGGCTTCATGGTATCAGGGCGCGGGATTGAGGCCAATCCAGAAAAATTCATGCCATCCAAGAAATGACCGCCCCAAAGTCGATCAAGAAAGTTCAGCGCCTCACAGGGAGGATAGCGGCTCTTAATCGCTTCGTCGCGAGGTCGGCCGAACGATGTTTGCCCTTCTTTCAGATCCTCAAGCAGCCGAAGAACTTCTGTTGGACCTCTGAATGCCAACAGGCATTCGAAGAGTTCAAAAGCTACCTTAGCTCACCACCGCTGCTGGCAAAGCCTGAACCTGGGGAGGAACTATTTTTATACCTGGCGGTCTTTCCCATGGCCCTCGCGGCCGTCCTTGTCAAAGAAGAAGCGAAAGTCCAGCGACCGGTCTACTACATTAGCCGCGCGCTGAGGGACGCCGAGACCAGGTACACCAAATTAGAAAAGCTGACCTACGCCTTGTTGGTTGCAGCTCGGAGACTCCGACCTTACTTTCAGGGGCACACTGTGACGCTACTCACCGATCAACCGATCAAGGCGGTTTTGCACCGAGCTGATACCTCTGGAAGAATGGCAAAATGGGCAATCGAGCTCACGGAATTCGACATCAACTACAGACCTAGACCAGCAGTAAAGGCCCAAATATTGGCAGATTTCATAGTAGAGTGCACCATCCCAGAGGAGGCCGAACCTGAGCAAAGCAAAGTTGACGACCTGAAGACTCAACCGAACTCCCCCAACGAAGAAGCCAGTCCCTCCGATTGCTCTTGGACCCTCTATGTGGACGGATCTTTCAACATGACAGGCGCGGGTGCAGGCCTGATCTTGGTCAGCCCAGAGGGGGTCATCGCGGAGTACGCTCTATGTTTCGAATTTCCCGCAACAAACAATGGAGCGGAATATGAGGCTCTGATCGCGGGATTAAGGATCGCCAAAGAGCTGGGAATAGGTCAACTCCGGGTACACAGCGACTCTCAACTAGTGGTGGGACAAGTCAGCGGGAGTTATGAAGCGCGGGAGGACAGTATGGCCAAATATCTTGAGAAAGTAAAGGAGCTTACCCCCGCCTTTAGCAGTTTCGACATCAGGCAGATTCCAAGGTCGGAGAATACCAGAGCCGATCTTCTCTCCAAGCTGGCGACATCGGCTCCGACCGAATTGCCCAAAGGCATCCTCTTTGAAGTTCTAAAACATCCGAGTACAGAAGAACCGCGGCCCGTAATGGAAATCGACCACGAGCCCAGCTGGGTCGACCCGCTGATAACCTATCTTAGAGATGGAGTTCTCCCCCAGGACGCGAAAGAGGCTCGGAAGCTCCGAAATCAAGCCTCCCGATACATCCTTTATGAGGGCAAATTGTACAAAAGATCATATTCCTTGCCCCTCTTAAGATGCCTCCGGCCCTCGGAAGCTGACTACGCCTTGTGGGAAGTACACGAGGGAGTTTGCGAAAACTATTTGGGAGCCAGATATTTATCCCACAAGCTACTCCGCCAAGGATACTACTGGTCAACAATGCATCATGATTCGATTGAATATGTCAAAAAGTATGATCGATGCCAGAGATACGCCAACATCCAGAGACAGTCCGCTACCGAGCTCACACCCTTGAGTGCCCCATAGCCTTTTGCACAATGGGGGATGGACATTCTTGGCCCCTTTCCCATGGCGTCTGGGCAAAGGAAGTTCCTCCTTGTAGCGATCGACTACTTCACCAAATGGGTCGAAGTCGAGCCACTAGCAAAAATCACAGAAGCGAAAGTGCAAGATTTCGTCTGAAAATCGATCGTTTGCAGGTTCGGTTTGCCTAGAACCCTAATCACTGATAATGGATGGCAATTCGCGGGAGCCAGATTCACCGAATTCTGTGAAGATCTAAACATCTCCCACAACTTCACATCAGTAGCCCATCCTCAGGCGAACGGCGAAGCTGAGGTGACTAACAGAACCCTTTTGCAGGGGATTAAGACAAGGCTTGAAAAAGCAAAAGAAACTTGGGCGGACGAGCTTTATCATGTGCTATGGGCGTATCGAACCACCCAGAGGTTACCTACGGGGGAGACTCCCTTTGCTTTAGCCTTTGGTACAGAAGCCGTCATCCCGATCGAGCTTAAACTCCCATCGGCACGAGTCGTGGCATTCGACGAACACCAAAATTCATAAAGTCTCAGAGCCAACCTCGACCTGCTGGAAGAAAGACGGGAGATCGCTCAGGTTCGAATGGCAGCCTACAGACAGAAAGTTGCTCGATATTACAATACCCGAGTCAAGAACAAAGCATTTAAAGCAGGAGATCTAGTGCTCCGACGAGCTGCTGTCTCGCAACCTCAAGGCCAGGGGAAACTTGCCCCAAACTGGGAGGGACCTTATGAGGTCAAAGAAGTAGTCCGGCCCGGAACTTAATATCTTAAGGAGCTCGGAGGAGCCGACCTCCCGCGACCATGGAGCTCGAAAAACTTACGGATGTACTACCAGTAACTTCGTTTTAATCAAAAATCGCATGCCCATATGTCTTTGGACAATTCAAGCAAACTGTATCAAAAACAAAAGGGCAACCTCATAAAGTCGAAGGCCCGATTCTTTTAGACCGGATGGGGGGAGAGGCCTTACAACGCCCATATGTGCCCCACAGCCCTGTTAGGGACAGGAGGAGAACCTCGCCCTAACTTGAGCAAAGTCAAAGGCCCGGTTCCATTTAGACCGGATGGGGGGAGAGGCCTTACAACGTCCATATGCGCCCCCACAGCCATGTCAAGAACAGGAGGAGAACCTCGTCCTGACATGAGCAAAGTCAAAGGCCCGGTTCTTTTAGACCGGATGGGGGGAGAGGCCTTACAACGCCCATATGTGCCCCCACAGCCCTGTTAGGGACAGGAGGAGAACCTCGCCCTAACTTGAGCAAAGTCGAAGGCCCGGTTCTTTTAGACCGGATGGGGGGAGAGGCCTTACAACGCCCATATGTACCCCCACAGCCCTGTTAGGGACAGGAGGAGAACCTCGCCCTAACTTGAGCAAAGTCGAAGGCCCGGTTCTTTTAGACCGGATGGGGGGAGAGGCCTTACAACGCCCATATGTGCCCCCACAGCCCTGTTAGGGACAGGAGGAGAACCTCGCCCTAACTTGAGCAAAGTCAAAGGCCCGGTTCCATTTAGACCGGATGGGGGGAGAGGCCTTACAACGCCCATATGCGCCCCCACAGCCATGTCAAGAACAGAAGGAGAACCTCGTCCTGACATGAGCAAAGTCAAAGGCCCGATTCTTTTAGACCGGATGGGGGAAGAGGCCTTACAGCGCCCTAACGCGCCCTCGCAGCCCAGCCGGGAACAGAAGGAGAACCTCGCCCTGGCTCAAATAAAGGGAAAGGCCCGGACTCCTACGGGAGCCGGGTTCCGTCCACGACACCAAAGAAAACTTCACCCGGACTCCTACGGGAGCCGGGTTCTGTCCACAACGCCAAAGAAAACTTCACCCGGACTCCTACAGGAGCCGGGTTCCGTCCACAACGCCAAGGAAGACTTCATCCAGACTCCTACGGGAGTCGGGTTCCGTCCACGACGCCCAAGAAAACTTCACCCGAACTCCTACGGGAGCCGGACTCCATCGCCGACATCAACTACGGGACAACCCCGCCCGGACTCCTACGGGAGCCAGGCTCTGCTGACAACAGCAACTGCCGATAAGCCTTGTCCGGACTCCTACGGGAGCCGGACTTTGCCATGACTTTGAGTGCAGGAAGACTTCATCCTGACTCCTACGGGAGCCGGACTCTGTCCACGACGCCAAGGAAGGCTCCGCCCGGACTCCTACGAGAGCCGGACTTCGCCCACAACTCCAACTTCAAGAGGGATTCTCCGTTCGGGCTCCCACGGGAGCCGAACTTAGCCTCGACTTCAGCGGAGAAAAACTCCAAGCAAAAAAGGAAGGCAATGGATCGCAACAGCGATGATTGGAAAGCAAACAGCGCACGAGGGCAACAGAAGCTCGGATCCCCGAATTCAAGCCCCAGGAGGGACCCCGGGCCCGAATGGCCCCGAGCGAACCTACAGCCGCTAACAGAATGACAACTGGGTATCTTCGAACAGCGTAAAAGTCAAAAGGGAGCTCGGCAAATAACAACCCTACGCGAATAAAAGAGGTCGTCGATGACCTTGGGACGACGTGAAAAAGAAAAGAAGAAAAGAAGGAAGAAAGAGGAAAGGAAAACGAAGAAGTTCGACAGACAACTATTCAATGCAAGATGCAGACAAGGTAACCAAATCTTCTTTTCATTTAACAAGATATACGTTACAGGACCCGGTGGGTCATGAAAAAGATATACATCATCGCAAGCCTCGCGAGCACGGCTTGGAAGGGGTATACCGAAGGCCGCTCCGAGCTGCAAACTCCTCTTCCCGTCTCTGTCCTTCTCAGCTGCGTTCTCCAGTGCGTGTAATGGACCTATCAGCTCTCGCCCCACCTCGCTTCGCTCCATCTCCGAAATCCCGACCCTAGGGGGAAAAGGGTGGGATAGATCCCCGGGGGCGGTAAGGGCAACGGTGGCAGTGACGAAGACCTGTTTCAAGAAGAACCGGAGTCACCTTGGAGGCAGCGGTGATGCCAGAGATACACTCCATCTCAGAATGCTCCACGACAGCCGCCACCCAAAATGCTCCGGCAAGGTCGGCATGCGCTACTTCCACCGTCCCCGCAACAAGTTCCACTGCCCCACCGTCGACGCCGACCGCTTCTGGTCCCTCGACCCCGATGGTATCAAGGATCCCGCCACAGCTTGTGACGACAGCTCTGCCCTCTTGACCGGTATCACCCCGCCTTGCTGCTCCAAAATTCTCGGGCAGAATAACTTCACCGGCTGCCCTCATTATTAAACCCCTGTTGTTGAAGGAATTCTTTCTTGAGCCCCCTTTAAAATGATGGAGATTCTCACCGGCCGCCGTTCTCCTCCTCTCCTTCCTCCAAGCCCTAAACATCCCTTCAAGAATGGCCTCCGGGGTAGAGGACATGGCGCGGGAACCCTCAGAGAAGAATTGGGGGGCTGGAGAAGGCAAGGGCTGGTGCGAGGGGAGTAGCTGAGTAGCTAAGCTCTCGGGCAAAAGAAAGGTACCATCCTATCAGCAGAATGGAGCCACGAAGGGAGATTAGGGGGTTTAAATAGCCGACGGATCCTAGCGCAGTTATGGCAGCGGGTGTTCCTGGGCCAACTGGTGCGTGCCACGTGTCCCACATGTCCCCCTCATCGCTATTGAGGGTTGACCGCTCACAAATTTCCGTAGCACGATGCTTGGGATCGCATTCCGACGGGGGTTCCGAAAAGACTCTTCAGGTCACCTTCACCGAAAAACGGGCTCTGACGCGCGCACATTTAATGCCAAAATATCTGGGGGCGACGGTGCGCAGGATTCGAAGGGACGGCTTCGGCTGTGCCCATCTCTCTCTCTGTACTTCCTTCGTTTGAAATTCAAACTCGGAAGTAGGGAGACTAGTGTTGGGTATAAAATATCCACAGCCGAAGTCCTCAGTGGAAGCGACTACATGACAGCTCCGCCCGGACTCCTACGGGAGCCGGACTCCGTCACCGACAATTTCAACAGCGAGCAGACTCCGCCCGGACTCCTACGGGAGTCGGGCTCCGTCCCCAGCAGAAATAGCTGCAAGCAGCCTTCGTCCGGACTCCTACGGGAGCCAGACCTCGCCGACAATGCCAACCGCAAGCGGGCTCCGCCCGGACTCCTACGGGAGCCGGGCTCCGTCCTCAACATCAACCGCTGGTAAGCCTCGTCCGGACTCCTACGGGAGCCGGACTTCGTCTTTGACTTTAATTGCAGGAAACTCTGCCCGGACTCCTACGGGAGTCGGGCTTCGTCCTCGACTCCAACAGCTGCAAACAGACTTCGTCCGGACTCCTACGGGAGCCGGACCTCGCCGACAACGCCAACCGCAAGCGGACTCCGCCCGGACTCCTACGGGAGCCGGGCTCCGTCCTCAACATCAACCGCTGGTAAGCCTCGTCCGGACTCCTATGGGAGCCGGACTTCATCTTTGACTTTAATTGCAGGAAGACTCCGCCCGGACTCCTACGGGAGCCGGGCTTCATCCTCGACTCCAACAGCTGCAAACAGACTTTGTCCGGACTCCTACGGGAGCCGGACCTCACCGACAACGCCAACCGCAAGCGGACTCCGCCCGGACTCCTACGGGAGTCAGGCTCCGTCCTCAACATCAACCGCTGGTAAGCCTCGTCCGGACTCCTACGGGAGCCGGACTTCATCTTTGACTTTAATTGCAGGAAGACTCCGCCCAGACTCCTACGGGAGCCGGGCTTCGTCCTCGACTCCAACGGCTGCAAACAGACTTCGTCCGGACTCCTACGGGAGCCGGACCTTGCCGACAACGCCAACCACAAGCGGACTCCGCCCGGACTCCTACGGGAGCCAGGCTCCGTCCTCAACATCAACCGCTGGTAAGCCTCGTCCGGACTCCTACGGGAGCCGGACTTCGTCTTTGACTTTAATTGCAGGAAGACTCCGCCCGGACTCCTACGGGAGCCGAGCTTCGTCCTCGACTCCAACGGCTGCAAACAGACTTCGTCCGGACTCCTACGGGAGCCGGACCTCACCGACAACGCCAATCGCAAGCGGGCTCTGCCCGGACTCCTACGGGAGCTGGGCTCCATCCTCAACATCAACTGCTGGTAAGCCTCGTCCGGACTCCTACGGGAGCCGGACTTCGTCTTTGACTTTAATTGCAGGAAGACTCCGCCCGGACTCCTACGAGAGCCGAGCTTCGTCCTCGACTCCAACGGCTACAACAGACTTCGTCCGGACTCCTACGGAAGTCGGACCTCGCCGACAACGCCAACCGCAAGCGGACTCCGCCCGGACTCCTACGGGAGCAGGGGTCCGTCCTCAACATCAACTGCTGGTAAGCCTCGTCCGGACTCCTACGGAAGCCAGACTTCGTCTTTGACTTTAATTGCAGGAAGACTCCGCCCGGACTCCTACGGGAGCCGGGCTTCGTCCTCGACTCCAACGGCTGCAAATAGACTTCGTCCGGACTCCTTCGGGAGCCGGACCTCGCCGACAACGCCAACCGCAAGCGGACTCCGCCCGGACTCCTACGGGAGCCGGGCTCCGTCCTCAACATCAACCGTTGGTAAGCCTCGTCCAGACTCCTACGGGAGCCGGACTTCGTCTTTGACTTTAATTGCAGGAAGACTCCGCCCGGACTCCTACGGGAGCCGGGCTTCGTCCTCGACTCCAACGGCTGCAAACAGACTTCGTTCGGACTCCTACGGGAGCCGGACCTCGCCGACAATGCCAACCACAAGCGGACTCCGCCCGGACTCCTACGGGAGCCGGGCTCCATCCTCAACATCAACCGCTGGTAAGCCTCGTCCGGACTCCTACGGGAGCCGGACTTCGTCTTTGACTTTAATTGTAGGAAGACTCCGCCCGGACTCCTACGGGAGCCGGGCTTCGTCCTCGACTCCAACGGCTGCAAACAGACTTCGTCTGGACTCCTATGGGAGCCGGACTCCGCCAACAACTACAACCTCAAGTGGACTCCGCCTGGACTCCCACAGGAGCCGGACTCCGTCCATAGCGTCAGCTGATGGTAAGCCATGTCCGGACTCCTACAGGAGCCGGACTTTGTATCTGATTTTGATTGCAGGGGATTCACCCGGACTCCCACGGGAGCCGGGCTCCACCCACGACCCCAATCGCAAGGAGGACTCCGCCCGGACCCCTACGGGGGCCGGACTCCGACCACTGCCGAGCTTCAGCTAGCAGATCTGCACTCCCAGGCCACAATCACGGCCACGATCCTGCTCCACCTCCTGCGGCGGACTCCGCGCAACTCCATTACTCCCTAACAGGCCACAGTAACGGTCGCAACACTGCTCCACTCTCTACGACGGATCCCACGCCCACGCGGCTCCATTACTACCTGATAGGCCACGATAAACGGCCGCGATCCTGCTCCACCTCCTGCAACGGATATCACGCGATTCTCCCATCTGCTGGCAAGATGCGACAGCATCCGCGCCCCACTTCCCGCGGCAGATTCCACGTGGCACGCCCCAGTGATGGCCACGGGTCTACTCCACAACTCTTCGCAGTAGATTCCTCCTGACTATGGGCGGCCCACTACCAGGCGGTTACAAACGTCGCCATCAATCTGTTACCTCCCCCGTCTATAAAAAAGGGGACCCAGATACGTTATTCTATAAGCTCATTTCTTATCTCAAAACTCTGCTAAATTCTCCGTTCGAGCACTCCATTCTTGTTGAGGCAGAGAACTGACTTGAGCGTCGGAGGGTCTTGCCGGAGCAACCCCACCTCCGGTTTAGACTTCCTTTGCAGGTCCCGGCGGCGACCGCGACTTCTCCGACTCCAGCTTCTCTGGCGCAAGCAGATTTTTGCACCAACATAATTCATGCCAAATTCATTTCTTTTTCGAAAATTCAAGTTTCTTTCGAGATTTCAATTTCTTTTATTCTTCAATTTCTTTTCGTCAACCATGAGCTATGACCACATTTTTCCTGTGGCAGGGTCATAATACCGCGTATCTGCTTGCGGTAGGCTGTGAATCATCTGGCAGCCATGTCCTTTGGAACCGCTGGTCTCGCTGGCGGTTTGTCGCTGGTCTCTCTGACGATATGTCGCTGGTCTCGTTGGCGACATAAACCCTCAGGATAATCAATTGCCAACGTATATACCCCCATTGGCGGGGTCCTTTACATAGTCAAGTTGTCAATTCATAATGTTTCTTATATCATAATTCTTCATAAATCATATTTCATATTCTAATTTCGATAATAAAACATATAATCATGTAATATCGAAATCAATCAATATAATGCATCATGAAATCAATATGTTCAATCATGCTTCATCATAACATTTCAAATAAGATATTTTCATAACAAAATACCATTCATCCAATTCATGCATCGTTTCACAAATCATGTCAGAAAAATACATTATAATTTGTCGATAAATCTAGAAAAAGTGAAATATTACTTACCTCGAACGCACTCCAATAAATCCACATAATTCTATAATTTTTTTTCAAAAATTCTGTTCGTAGATCATATCACGATATCCCATGATCAAACATCCACAATCCTATATAGAATCAATTTTAATAATTAGAAAGAATACGAATATCATATTTCAACGATTTAGATTGGGTCCGATCATCTAATTTCATCGAATTAAAAACTAATTAGGATCTAAACGATCCAAAGTTTGACTATCAGATCAAATCGGATTCGAAGTGATAGGATCGAGGTTTCTTCATCGATTTCATAAAAATCAAGTAGAGAAAGAAAATCAGAGGAGAGAGAATTCATGAGGTACAATTCGAATTGATCAGGTGACATAATCAAACATTACGATTGGTCCAATATCTCAATTGGTGAAATCAACATGATCAAATCAAGTCATGGCTAGATCGAAATCATGGATAATCAAATCTAAAGATTCATGGTCTGATTAAGGTGGGTGCCAGTACGCTGTCTGACAATCATGGATCAGGATTCTTCATTAGAATCAGATCAGGACTATTGAAAAAATTTTCTCATTGATAAATTGATCAAGAGAGAGAAATCGATCGAGAGAGAGAAATGACTTTAGAGAGAGAAAATTCTAGATAGAGAAAATTTTAGAGAGAGAAAACTCATCTTGAACTCCTCAAACGATATGATTCAATAAATTCGATCGATTAGATCAAATCATGCTAAGATTATCATGTGGACAATTCAATAAGATCATGAGAAATAAAATCTAAAAATACTTGATCTAATCAAAGTGGATGTCGGTGTACCGTCCGACGATCACAGATCAAAAATCCACCACGAGGATCATTTAAATTCATCATCATTCTTCTCAAAATTTTAAAAATCTTAGGAGAGAGAAATAATCTAGAGAGAGGATTCTAGAGAGAGAAAGTAGAGAGAGAAAGTCCAATTCTAGAGAGAGAAAATACTAATTCAAGCTGAAGAGAGAGAGGGAAGAGAGAGAAACTTTCTTTCTCATATTTTATTATTTATATTATTATTTATTAATTTATTTTTATTTTTTTCCTTCTTCTTTTCTTTTCCTTTTTTTTTCTTTTCTTTTTCTTCATGGAAGAGAGAGGAGAGAAAATCCTATTTATTATATTATTATATTATTATTATTTTATTTTTTCTTCTTTCTCTTTTTTTTCCTTTTCCTTTTTCTTTTCTTTTTCTTCTTTTTCTTTTCTTTTTCTTTTCTTTTCCTTCTTCTTCTTTTCTTTTTCTTTTCCTTCTTCTTCTTCTTCTTTTTCTTTTCTTCTTCCCGTGGGCTTGTTTTGGGCTGAAACAGGGGACCTTGAGGTCCCCTCGTTGGGTGGCCGACCGGTGGCGCAGCCAGCGTGGGCCGGCCGTCGGCAGGAGGGGGTGACTCGCCGATAAGAAGAGGGCCAAACCGGTGGTCAGTGGTGACCACCGGCGACGGCAAAATGGCAAAAAAAAAAAATCTTCCGCAACAAATCCGGCGACTCCGATCGCCGGCGAGCGTGCACATCGGCACGGGAAGGAAGGGGGAGAATAGAGGAAGAGGAGGAGGCTTACCTCCGTCGCCGGCGAGGCTTTTCCGGCGAGAAATTGGACAGCACAGCGACGGGTCTCCGTGAGGAATTTCCGACGATTGCCGTCGTTTTGCCCCGGGATTTCTCGATGAGAGGAGAGAGGAGGGTTCTCCTCCTTAAATAGAGCCGGAGGAAACTTGTTTCCGACTCCGATTAGGAGCCGGTGAACAGAGGAAGAAGACTCCCTTCGGGAGTTCTTCTCCTCTGTTTTCCTTCCTTTTTTTTTTTTGTTTTGGGCTTTGGATTCGTTGCTTGGGCCGGGCCTCACATTCTTCCCCTCTAAAAGAAATTTCATCCTCGAAATTTTTCTTGCCTGAGTCTTCATAGTTTCTTACTTGAATCTCATCTACAAATGTTTCAATATTCTAATTCTTAATATAAAATTCATTCTTAAATCATTTCATAAGGAAAAAAATAAATACATCAAATATTGATCTGAAATGGAACCATTCATTTTCTTATTTATCATGATCAACATCTCAAAATTTTTTAATGTTTCAAGATTTCGAATTTATGATCTCATTTCTTATAAAAATCATGTTCAATATCTCACGACTCAAATTAAAATCAAATCTATCTCTTGTGAATAGAAGAAGGTAAATGTCTCTATTCTTGCATAAAAACTTCATTCATCATCATTTATTTATTTATTTATTTATTTTAAAATATTAACCACTCTTAATTTCAACCCATCATAAGATAGGAAAACATATTTCTATGAATCATTTGACGATATCCCAATCAATCAAAATTTAAAAATATTTTCTCTTATTCATACTTTCAAAGGTTGAAGATTTATCATTTCAATCTCATTCTCGAACTTTTGATATTTTATTTCTCGATGCAACTTCATCATTAAGTCATTTCATAAAGATCAATATCATCATTGTTGATTGAATCAATATCACTGTTTATAGTCATCGAAATTTTCTTACTCAAACCCTTAAACTCTTAAATATTCTAATTCTTAAAGCAAATTTTATCATTAAGTCATTCCATAATAAAAATCAATAACTCAAAAATTGATCTAAATCAAAACTATATTTTTCTTATAATCAAAATCAATGTCTCTATTCTAAGTAAGTATATCAATTTTCTTTATCTAAACATTAACAACTCTTATTTAATCGATTCATTATCAAATTAAATTATAAATAACTCCAATCCATCTTTTGTAGAATAATCATCAATATCAATAGATAACCTCAATCTTTTTCATTTAGTCAAAGAAATAATAATAATCAAAAGAGTTCTAACTTCAAATTTCATTATACCCTGGAGATAATTATTTGAGTATACTAATCTAAGATCAAAATCATCATTCGATAAACAATCTCAAATTCTTTCTAGTAATTAGAGAATTATAAAATTTAATTCTAGAATAGAAAAAAAAATTTATCTCTAAATATTCTAAATCTAAAATCAAAAATCAAAGGTCCACTCATCCTAGAATTAGGATGCTAAATATTTTTGTAGCATAGTAGGTAGAAGCTCTACTTTTGAAAATCATATTAGGGATATCCAAAATAATTCAAAATTTTTAAAATATTATTCTGTCTAATATCCATGAATTTCTTTTATCAAACTATATCATTTATCATAATTCTTTGACTCAAAGAATCAACATTCCTGACTTACTCAAAGAAATCCAGATTACCATGCTTCCGCTGCGTACTCTGATCTAACAATCAAAATTTCTTAGGTTCATCAAAAAAAGTTTGATCAAATTATTTTTTACCTTATTAATAGAAAAGATCTAAAATTTTAAATTTCAATTGAAGTCAAAGATTAACTTTCGATTCTCATTCATACTTTTACTGGTGTACCATAATCTTGATTAACCCTTGAGTCCAATATCATATTTAAACCATCATATAGATTTACTATAATCAATATGAATCAAATCTCAATTTCTCATATCAATTCAATTCGATAATTTTCAAATAAAAAATCTTTATAAATCAAATCAATGAAAAAAAATCCTTCGATGCTCCACCAAATTTGGACATAATCAGAATATATAAAAATTTCAAATTATTTTTTTTTCTAAAATTTCTATAGTCAAGATCTTTAATATATATCATGTATCTTTTCACAAAATCATACAAGCCTCAAAAATCAAATCTTCATTTAATAGTAGATTCAATTAGGGACCTCGTTAACAAAAGCAAAGGAACTCTATATCAATTCCTAAATCCAAAATTTCTAAATTATAAATTCATATGGATCCCTTAATCTGAAATAATTATAAATAAGATCTTTTATTTTAATCTGAAGATATCAATTTTTTATTAACAACTTCAACAATAATATTAGAAAATCTCTTGATCAACTTAGATACGAAATATTTAAATTGAAATTTCATACACATCATGTAGTCTCCAAGAGACATAATAAGATCTATTATCTAGATCTAAGAATGATGATTAAAGATTCCAGTACAATGAATATTCTACAACCTCATAATCGATTTCATTAATAAGAAATAGGTTTCTTTGCAATATCCTCAAACATGCATTCATCCTAATATGCCACTTTATATATAATCCACATACCAAATTCACTTTCGATAAATATTCCAATCAAGCATCATAAAAAAAAAAACTTTCTTAGCCCATTCTGGAACAATATTTTATTATCAAATCTTTATCTTGTCAATAATAGTCAACTTCTCAACTAGAAGTAATATCATAGTATTATTCTTACATCGAATTTGAACTTACGATTCACTTGAATAACCAATGATCAAATTAATAACCATAATGCACAATAAAATTTTATATCAATCTTTTTGTGATTACTTTCGATCAAGATCTAACTAATCATATCATGATCTATAGATTATCCATCATATTTCAAATTCCATATGTCATAATCTCTTGCAATCCTTTTATACATAATCTCAATGTTTAATCAAAATTTTTAAATATTTCTTCCATTATAATCATCAAAGATCTACACTATAATGTCCCTAGTATCTATCCACTTACACCCATTCTATATCTGATTCTATGTTTCATAATTCATCCACTTATGCTCTGATACCACTATAATTGTCACGCCCCCGACCCGAAATTGTGAATCGAGGGTCATGGCAACCGCCGCATACTCATAGAAAACTCTTTCCATAAGCATGCAAGGCATCTTATCATGCTATCCTAAAACAACAGCGGAATAATTATTCAATAATTTAAATCCAAAACATAATGACATAAATTTTTTTCTTTAATATCTCAATAAATTCAACAACAATTCAAAGGCTTTGCATCAAATTCAATAAGCCTTTCAACCTAAAAATAAAAGTCTGTAGATACTGCTTCTGATCACTCTTCCATTCATATCTTGTATCATCTTAATTCCTCAACATCTGTAAAAACAGTAAAATAAGAGGTAATGAGCTAGACAGCCCAGTAAGCAATGATCACTTCTCAACAGATTTTATCAGGCATATAAGTAAATAATCATTTATAGAAAATAAGCATATAGAGTTCATCAATTCAAAATCAATTTCAATTATGCAATATAATTCATGCCAAATTCATTTCTTTTCCGAAAATTCAAGTTTCTTTCGAGATTTCAATTTCTTTTATTCTTCAATTTCTTTTCGTCAACCATGAGCTATGACCATATTTTCCCTGTGGCAGGGTCATAATACCGCGTATCTGCTTGCGGTAGGCTACGAATCATCTGGCAGCCATGTCCTTTAGAATCGCTAGTCTCGCTGGCGGTTTGTCGCTGGTCTCTCTGGCGACATGTCGCTGGTCTCACTGGCGACATAAACCCTCAGGACAATCAATTGCCAACGTATATGCCCCCATTGGCGGGGTCCTTTACATAGTCAGGTTGTCAATTCATAATGTTTCTTATATCATAATTCTTCATAAATCATATTTCATATTCTAATTTCGATAATAAAACATATAACATGTAATATCGAAATCAATCAATATAATGCATCATGAAATCAATATGTTCAATCATGCTTCATCATAACATTTCAAATAAGATATTTTCATAACAAAATACCATTCATCCAATTCATGCATCGTTTCACAAATCATGTCAGAAAAATACATTATAATTTACCGATAAATCTAGAAAAAGTGAAATATTACTTACCTCGAATGCACTCCAATAAATCCACATAATTCTATAAATTTTTTTTCAAAAATTCTATTCGTAGATCATATCACGATATCCCATGATCAAACATCCACAATCCTATACAGAATCAATTTTAATAATTAGAAAGAATACGAATATCATATTTCAACGATTTAGATTGGGTCCGATCATCTAATTTCATCTAATCAAAATCTAATTAGGATCTAAACGATCCAAAGTTTGACTATCAGATCAAATCAGATTCGAAGTGATAGGACCGAGATTTTTTCATCGATTTCATAAAAATCAAGTAGAGAGAGAAAATCAGAGGAGAGAGAATTCATGAGGTACAATTCGAATTGATCAGGTGACATAATCAAACATTATGATTGGTCCAATATCTCAATTGGTGAAATCAACATGATCAAATCAAGTCATGGCTAGATCGAAATCATGGATAATCAAATCTAAAGATTCATGGTCTGATTAAGGTGGGTGCCAGTACGCTGTCTGACAATCATGGATCAGGATTCTTCATTAGAATCAGATCAGGACTATTGAAAGAATTTTCTCATTGATAAATCGATCAAGAGACAGAAATCGATCGAGAGAGAGAAATGACTTTAGAGAGAGAAAATTTTAGAGAGAGAAAATTTTAGAGAGAGAAAACTCATCTTGAACTCCTCAAACGATATGATTCAACAAATTCGATCGATCAGATCAAATCATGCTAAGATTATCATGTGGACAATTCAATAAGATCATGAGAAATAAAATCTAAAAATACTTGATCTGATCAAAGTGGATGTCGGTGTACCGTCCGACGATCACGGATCAAAAATCCATCACGAGGATCATTTAAATTCATCATCATTCTTCTCAAAATTCTAGAAATCTTAGGAGAGAGAAATAATATAGAGAGAGGATTTTAGAGAGAGAAAGTAGAGAGAGAAAATCCAATTCTAGAGAGAAAAAATACTAATTCAAGCTGAAGAGAGAGAGGGAAGAGAGAGAAACTTTTTTTCTCATATTTTATTATTTATATCATTATTTATTAATTTATTTTTATTTTTTTCCTTCTTCTTTTCTTTTCCTTTTTTTTCTTTTCTTTTTCTTCATGGAAGAGAGAGGAGAGAAAATCCTATTTATTATATTATTATATTATTATTATTTTATTTTTTTTTCTTTCTCTTTTTTTTTTTCCTTTTTCTTTTCTTTTTCTTCTTTTTCTTTTCTTTTTCTTTTCTTTTCCTTCTTCTTCTTTTCTTTTTCTTTTCCTTCTTCTTCTTCTTCTTTTTCTTTTCTTCTTCCCGTGGGCTTGTTTTGGGCTGAAACAGGGGACCTTGAGGTCCCCTCATTGGGTGGCCGGCCGGTGGCGCAGCCGGCGTGGGGCGGCCGTCGGCAAGAGGGGGTGACTCGTCGATAAGAAGAGGGCCAAACCGGTGGTCGGCGGTGACCACCGGCGACGGCAAAATGGCAAAAAAAGAAAATTCTTCCGCAACAAAATCCGGCGACTCCGGTCGCCGGCGAGCGTGCACATCGGCACGGGAAGGAAGGGGGAGAAGAGAGGAAGAGGAGGAGGCTTACCTCCGTCGCCGGTGAGGCTTTTCCGACGAGAAATTGGACGGCACAGCGACGGGTCTCCGTGAGGAATTTCCGACGATTGCCGCCGTTTTGTCCCGGGATTTCTCGATGAGAGGAGAGAGGAGGGTTCTCCTCCTTAAATAGAGCCGGAGGAAACTTATTTCCGACTCCGATTAGGAGCCGGTGAACGGAGGAAGAAGACTCCCTTCGGGAGTTCTTCTCCTCTGTTTTCTTTTCTTTTTTTTTTTTTTATTTTGGGCTTTGAATTCGTTGCTTGGGCCGGGCCTCACAGTAATCATGACTAATTATGCTATCTAAACTGGGAGTAGTGTTTCCATTAACAATAAAATGAGGAAAAAATAGACTAATCTTGCATCTCACACTGAGAACCTTTAGTTTCAAATCCTAATGCTGCGCCATATGTCCACACACCTAATATACATTAATAACTTACAATTGCAGTGCTGGACAATGAGCCACGTACACATAAGGCCACAAGCATAATCACTTTTGAGATAAGACTGGAAGGATCCAGAGCTATCTAAGATCTAATGTGGAAGAGTTTCGTTTCAAAATAAAAGAAGAGAGAGAGATGGGCATTTTGGGCTTCCCACTACGCATATTTCACATCTCTCTTCCAGCCCATTTATTCGCTTGAATGAACGTGCTGAATAGAAGATAAAATAAATAGGTAAAAAAAATTATAAGTTGATATTAACTTTAATGATGTACTTTCATTGAATATGGTCTTTGTGTACAAGAGAGAGGGAGCAAAAAATATTGCTAGTGGTCAATTTGTGATATTGCATCATTCTGTCATTTTCTTTTTTTGTGGATGGAGCTCTACTTGAATGTTAATTGGAGGAGCTTATCTTATTGTATTATAATATAATTTGTCAAACGTAGTCACAATAATATCTTGATTATTCTCAATTTTATCCTTGGCCAAGTGATTCTCCCAATGTTTATCTATAAACAAATTCATCAATAATTCAATTTATCCACATCTAATTCAAGATTTTTTTAAAATATTCAAATAATTATTTATATTATATGCTATTTCGAATGTTACTGTTTGTTGTCGCTCTCATATCGGATTTAAAATGATAATTATTGTTGCGAGAGAAACTAACTGACCGGGATCAATCCTCCATCAAGACACATCCAAGATGATGTAGTGAGGTCACACTAGCTATGGCTCAGGACCACCAAATTGGCTAGCTACACAGGTGAAGCCTGCGTCTGATATCCATAACTAATAATCCCGAATCAGAAAAGATGAAAGATATTTCTCTCTTAATAAAGGATCAGAATGTGCCTAACGGCCTACAAAGCTAGGCCTAATAAACTCACAGATTTCGGATTGTAGCCTATGAGCTCAACCTTCATAAAAAAGAGGTAAGAAGGGGACCCTTAGATAAGGTAGAAGCAAGCAAGCAAATCTAAGACACAAGAGAGCAAGGCAAGCCCTAATGGGAGGAGGAAGGAACTCTCTCCATTCTCCTGGCTCTTGATATATATTTTTTTTATTATTTTCAAAGTTCTGGCTAACTTAAGCATTGGAGGATCCGGAACACCCCTGATGAGTGTGGACTTTCTTTGTAGGTATTTCTAACATCGTGGATCTCGGACAGCGTCTAGCTCCAGTCATATCAGTAACTCTCCAGAGCCTTATGATAACAGATTGATACTAGAGGAATGATCTTTGTCTTTTTTTTTAAGAGACAAGAAACTATGGTGTAGATGAGAGCACAAAACTCTACTACCTCCCATCAGCAATCTATCTGTCATAGCTAGAGTAGTGCTGCTCATGGATCCGTTGTAGTGCAATCCCCAGCCACAATAGACCCACTATCGCTCGACGCTCAAGTTCACCAGATCCAAGTACTGACTAGCGCTGTGTAGTAACTATAATAAGTGACTGAGCAACAATAACAATACCTAGAGCCAAACACTCAGGCAGCTCCCTCTCATCTCAGTTAGCGATCCCACTCTCGGAGTCTGAGATCTCCTCCCTAGTGGCACTCCTATAGCTCCCTCGTTGTGGCAGCTTATTCCTTCTCTCATCAAAGCTTGAAAGATGAGGCACCTTTGAAAAGATCTTCCTCGATTGATGATTCGGTCTCGACTTGCTTCCCTAGGCCTGAAAGATCTTGACCAGAGGAGGAACTTAAGCAGAGAGTCCAAGACATCGAGCATTGCCTCGATGAAGTCCAAAAAGAGTCTTACTGGAGCAATGATGGTCTCAACTTCAACTCTCAACCATCATTTTTCTAGGTCATTCTGGAGAAATCGATCTCAAACCAATTTAAAATACCCCAGTTGGAGCTATATGATGGTTCCATGGATCCCCTTGACCATTTAGAGGGTTGTAGAATCATCATGATGCTACAGGGTGCCTCAAATGCCCTCATTCGCCTCACCTTCCTAGCCACCCTCAAAAAGTTGGCATGAGGAGGGTATTCTAGACTCTAACTAGGGTCTGTTTATTCGTTCGAGTAGCTTGATAGGCTGTTGCTTACTTACTTTAGTAACTGTCGACCCCAATTAAGGAACTCAGATAGTCTCTTCTCTCTCTCGTAAGAAAAGGATGAGTCACTACACAACTATATCATGCACTTCAATGCCACCATGCTCAAGATGCAGAGCCTCGGCCAATTAGTGGCAATATCAGTGCTCAAGAGAGGGCTGTGCAATGAGAACCTTGTCTTTTTCCTTAGTAAGAAGTTTCTGAGAGACTATGCTGACCTGTTGGCCCATACTTGGAAGTATGCTCAAACGGAGGAAACTCGAGAACTCTACAGGCAGGCAGAGGGAAAGAAAATCTCTGGCAAAAAGAGAAATCAGGAAGATCTCCAAATAGCTCAGATTGAGAGAAAATCTTTTTGACCATAAAAGAGCTATCGTCCAAGGAGTCCTCCCAAGCAATTCGACAGCTATACTCCTCTATCTGCCACTCGATCTTAGATTCTAATAGAGATTGAGGGTCAAGAATATCTATGGTGACTTGGGCCAATGAAGTTTTCTTCAGATAGGAGGAAGAGGAAGTATTGCCGCTTCCACCGTGACCACAACCACAACACTAAGGAGTGCCACTAGCTCAAGGATGAGATCAAGACCTTAATCCACAAGGGCTATCCCGGCAAGTATGTTCGAGAGTAACAAAATCAAGCATCTAACGAGGAGAACAATGACGACTGACCAACAGTCAGTGTCATCAATGCCATCTCCACCCTATCTGGTGGCATGGAGGGCAGGAGACAAAATTAAGAGGAGAAGGAGAATGGTGTCTGAGGGACACTATTTTCCTTCTAGATCTTAGAGGAAAGTCAATGGCGCCATCATCACACTATCAACAATAGCTAGCTATGATATAAATACAATTTCTATTTATAATGAAAACTTATCTGATATTTTGTTTTATAATCCTTTTTGAAGGATAAGATTGTCAATCGACCCCAAAGGAGGGGAAGGTAGATCTAAGGCTATGTCAAACGAGACTCTGCCCAGTGATGATACCTTTAAGAAAACCTCGAAAAGCTCACCTATCTCATGACAATCTAACCGAGGCAATTGGGTCCTCTGCTAGACCCCACGTGCGGACGAAGCCCCAAGCCTCCTGAGGCTCAGCAATTGAAGGTGGCTTGGCATCCAAGAAAGGAGAGAAGACTCCTTAAGATGTTCTGAAATATGAAAGTCCTACCGGCATAGAAGCTCGAGGATACTTAAGCCGATGCCTCACCTCGCCAGGCGACGTGACCCATTAAAGCCACACACGACCTATTCCAGGTGACATGGCCCACTATAGCCATCATTCTGGCCTACTGTAGCTAGCCTCAGCCCATTGTAGCCATCATCGATCCTGACCTACTATAGCTAGTGTCGGCCTATTGTAGCCGACATGACCCGCTGTAGCCATTATCCTAGTCTATTGTAGCTAATCTTGATCTACTGTAGCTGACACGGCCCACTATAGCCATCATTCTGATCAACTGTAGCCGGTCTCGATCCACTGTAGTTGACACGACTCACTGTAGCCATCATCCTGGCCCACTATAGCCAGTCTCGGCCCACTGCAGCCGGTACAGCCCACTGCAGCCATTATCGTGGCCTGCTATAGCCACATATGGCCTACGATAGCCAATCAGGGCATTTCCTTGGGAATTTCAGGTTGCCCACTATAGCCACACATGGCCCATTGTAGCTATAAGGCCCACAGTAGCCAAATAGGGGCTAACCTCCTAGAGATATTACACTGGTAGTAGAAGCCAATGATGACAACAGGAGAAGGATTAACTCATCCGAAGACCTACCTAAGGAAGAAGAAGAAGCACTGGATGATGCATTAGAGAAAACTCCAACGAAAGGAGTACTTCATTCAAAAGATCCATATACACTCCAAAGGAACTCAATACAAATCAATTTCAGTCGAGCGAGGCTCGTTACAAGGAAAGAAGAAATACAAAGCTCAAGTTTGACCGGCACCCTTGGAGTGCAAGTTGAGCCTCACCAAACATGATCCTTAATAGAGAGCACAAAACTTTCCATTTTACGATAAGCACCGACCTCTACAAAAGAATATCGGGGATGGAATGGTTGTTTCCTCAGTGAAAATCCATCCATCTTCTGGATATTCTTTTAAGAAGAACCAAAAGGCTACACTGGGTGAGAGAAGAAATAGGCCCTCTAGAAAGGTCCAAGATCTCTCCATGGAGAATAAGAAGGCCCCAAGCAGTCGCTGTCGTAGCCTCGAAGCTGGAGCAGCGAAACTTTTCAAAACCTCCCATGCCAAAGTAAGATGCTTGCTAAAGCATTCAAAGGAGAAATGAGATCTCTCAAGACGGAGGAGAGCACCGATGATCCTTCGACATGGGACAAGGTGGCACCGCCATAGCATTACAGAAGATGACCAAGGCAATACCAGCACTAGATGGCGAAATCCCTATTTATAGAGGAAGTAGGCCCAGGCAAATTCAAACGTCCCAATGATCGTGCGACAAATGTCACCACTTTAAAGGCCTTAGAAGCTGTGCTTCCTGAAAAATAGGTACTGGCATTAGATGCAAGCCCCATCAGATCTTTAGACTGTATAATCCTTTGCCGCACAACCTTAAGACAAATCATTTCTCTAATTCATGGAAGATGATATGGCATCAATTAATATCTAGCACTTGATGCATACACAAGCCCACAATTTTTAAAAAATTTATTCACCACATACTAGTGAAGTAAGTGCTTCAGATTAGGTCAAGACAGATCCCAGCTTGAGCATAGAAATTGACCATGCCGACCCATTTGAACCATTCAAGCCCTTGACTAAGATAAAAAACCAACCATATCGACATCGTAGAGAAGCAAAAAGCTTCATATGAGAGGTAAATATAATAAAAATATATTTTTCATTAACTAAAAATTTATTTACAGAAGCTCACCATGGAGAAGGCATCAAAGATAAATATAAAAAGGGTGTAGGACTAGTCTTCATTCAAAGAAAATACTCCGACCTCCTCATCAGTATTTTTATCGTGAAGGTGCCTCAGATCCAGCTTCGTGGCCATCTTCTTCAAGAGCACCTTACAGTCCTTGAAGCCCGGAATGAACCTAGTCGAAGACACCTCGACAATCTCATCCTCAAAGTCCATCAAGATTTTGTACTCCTCGATGCACCTGTACCTAACCTTGATGGGAACCTCTATAGTAGCCTCGACAAACCGCCCGCTGCCCGCAGGTAGAGGAGGGCCATCCCGAGCCCTGCCAACCCTCCAAAAAGAGGTGGGGCCCAGTCAGATAGAAAAGGAGCCCGAAGCAACTCTAATGCAACAACCTGTGGCCTCTTGGTAGCAACAGACTCAGTCCCCATCAGAAAAAATGGGTTAGGGGGAGAGCTCCGATTAGGTACTCCTCACCCTCATGGACGAGGACTCCTTGCTTGAGGAGCTCATCTTCTTTTTCATTACCAATTTGATGGACGATAATGATGGCTTCATGACTACAAGATAAGAAAAGAAGAATCTACCTTTAAAGACTACTGCGATAAAAAAAATGACCAACTGTTGGATGGTAGAAAACTCCATCGATGGATGGTCCATTTATACTAACTGTTGACAGTGCGGATCCAATCATTGAATCTCTATATCTTGCCATTCGCCCAGTTCTGAAGTGATGGACCATGCATCCCTTCATCACACCCTTATACGATCGAGCTTCATGAGATAACTCATGAAGCATGCCTCAAAACTTTCCACGGCTTGCCATGTGGCGGTCCCCCAATGAGTCCAAGGGCAATCTTCAGATTTCCTCTCTTGGGGGCATCGTTCCACGACCCTCAAGCGTACCCCTTTTAATAAAGACAGCACGAGTCATGCAAAATGATGCATCATTAATCTTCAAGAATTTTTCATGGGCGTAGTAATGTAGACATATCCAAGAGGAAACCAGGTCGGTGATTTATCTATCAATACAGCTACTCCTTCACTTGAAGCCCAAAGGCCACTTGAAACTCGAGAGTAGGGGACATACGTTGCTGAAGAAATCCATCGATCGGGACCAATCCTCTATCAAAATGCATCTAAGATGATGTGGTAAGGTCATACCAACTATAGTCCTAGGACCACCAAATCGGCCAGCCACATAGGTGTAGCATGTGCCTGATATCCATGACTAACAACTTCAATTCAGAGAAGATGGAAGATATTCTTCTCTTAATGAAGGGTCAGAACGTGGCTTAACAACCTATAGAGCTAGACCTAATAAACTCACATATTTCGGATAGTGGCCTATGGGCTCAACCTCTATAAAAAAGTGATACGAAGGGGACCCTCAGGTAAGGTAAAAGCAAGTAAGCAAAACTAAGAGTGAGCAGGGCAAGCCTGAAGGAAGAAAAACTCTCTCCATTCTTCTGACTCTCATTATCTTTTTTCTGTAATATTTTCAAAGCTTCGGCTAACTTATGTATTGGAGAGTCCTCCATCCGAACATCCCCGACGAGTATGGACTTCCTTTGCAAGTACCCCCACATCATGGACCTCGGGGGACATCCAACTTGAGCCACATCAACACCTCCCTGGAGTCTTGCAGCAACAATTATTATATAATCTTTTAATAATGTTTCCTTCTTTACATCTAGCTTTCTTTCTTAATTTTTAGCTACCTAAAATTTTAAATCCCTACAAAAGTTTCATAATTTTGTGAATCCAAATGTTTATCTCTATATAAGTTTCTCTCCAATGATGGGTGTTATGATTTGAATCAAGTCCAAGTGCTCAAGATTACTACGGACCATATTTGATGCACTCTTTCTTGAAAATTGTTGGACCATGTTGTTTGCTCTAACAACTGTTATTGATTCATACTTTGACCAACATGCAATAGATCAGTTTGACTAAAAGGTGATATCTTAAGCCAAATAAAACATATACAAACTTGTTTTGAAAAGTATGGTTGAGTTTGTGTAATACTAGATCTAACCCAACTTAACCCCCTTAAATTTAGTGCATGTTCATGCATTGCAATCAATTAGCAATTAAACAAGGATCCAAAATTGTTGAGAGTAAGGGTGATGGTTGCGATTTGTTTTAGAAAATATACTAGACTTTATGTTGCTCCAACAATTTCCATGTGAACTTGTAAATAATATGATCGAGTCACATCTCTAGCCAATTACTAAATTTTAGAAAATGTTGATATATGCCTTAGCATACTGATTAACAAAAATACCCTCTCATGTCATAATCCATAAACATGTCTTGCAATGCGGTGGAAAAAAAAAGGATTTGATATATGCCTTAGCATACTGATTAGCAAAAATATCCCCCTCATGTCATAATCCATAAACATATCTTGTAATGTAGTGGAAAACACAAAAAAAATAAAAATAAAAAATAAAGATCCATAATTTCTCCTCTCAATCACCAACTTTTTTGTGAACCGGCACTGACTACCCTTAACATCTAAGCAACTAATCGAGATTGAACCATAAAAACAAATGGCTCTCATATCAAAATCCATCTTGCTTTGGAATATTTTTGTATGAATCTAAGACATTTTCAATATCGGCCACAACAAGCTAATGCAGAGTATTGCTATGAATCATTAGTACCTAATATAATGTGCTACAAGATTCACATGGAATTAATATGATTCATAAAGATGGGGCTATTGGTATGAGATTAGCATTAGTTCCATATTTGAAAAATAAACACCCCTTCTTGCACTGATCTTAAAAAATTTAGGAATTACAAAGATAAAATCATTGACAAATAATATCTTAACATAAATTGGAGCACTAATCGTAAAATCTTTTGTTTCCAAAGTCTAGTTTCTTCAATTACTACTATTATTAGAAATAGAGGCCGTAAACTCTTTTCAATCATCCAAAGCGAGTCTTGATTAGCTTGTGCTCTAATGCACTATTGGAAGTTGGGATCTCTAATTCAACATGGAGCCAAAGAAGTCGAACCTATAGATCATATTTATCCATGAAGTACACAACGATCATGATTGAGGAGGTCTAATGTGGTACATGAGACACTAAGTTGCATTACTTGTCCTCTCAATTATAGTTATTGTATGTTCTATGAACAATTAAGGTTGTAGGTAGGTTGGGTTGACCCATAACCCATCCAGTTGTTGGATGTGTGTCCTAGAAATCAATTATTGGCAGACACATATTGTAATTGTAGGAAATAAAATTTATATTTATAAATTTTATTAATAAAAGGATCATTTTTATTCTAATCATATTTTATGTGTTTATGATTCGTCCAAGAGATTAACAGATGATAATATATATTCTTAAGTTGTTGAGAATTTGAGATATATATTATTGATGGTTAATTTTTAAAATTTTTAATCGAGAGATTATCACAAAGGATGGTGATCGATCCAGTTAGAATGGTGCATGGATGCTTTTCTTTCGGATAGATAAGTCTCGAGTCTGCAATGTGAAGATATTGCGAGGAGAGTGTAGGAAGTTGTTAGAGAACAACTTATACTGAGTATGACCAATACAAAAAATTATTTGGATGTCTACTCACTCGTCAGTAGTTTTCTCGATGCTGCAATGGTGTGAGTGATCTTTTGACCTACGGTGCCTCGGCTATTCATAGTGAGGCTACTATAGTTTGACTGCACATAAACTTAGACTCTTAGCCATTTGGATCCTTAAGGTGTATATTGACTACAGTAGGTTCAGATTCACTATTAGGAGTAGGATGCACATAGATAAATTTATCGATCTTGATAGAAAAGGAGTAGTCCTATGCGATTCGCGAGACTAAATTCAAAAAATTTTTGGCCAAAATAAGTATGAATATTGAAAAAAAAATTTACAAAAATTCATAAATGAACTCGAGTCGAGCCAATCATGCATATGACTGACGTTGGGATTTTGATAAATTTTTCATAATCTCCATCTAGACGAAACTCACAGTAGCAAGACTGAATCATATGGTAACTGCATCTAGAGGTTTAATACTTTTATTCTACTGGATTGTCCTATATACTGTTAGGTGTCACTGATAGATTGTGAGACTCATCGAGCATCATCTTAATGATCGATGATCCTTGATGGATAGAGTTGAAATTATTTCAATCTATTAAAAAAATTTTAATAATATTATGATAGAATCACAGCATATCTCACTACTTGACATAATAGAACCTATGAGATCACACATAATAGAGGTACTTGACTGATCAGATGATTAATTAGCGATTATGAATCGCTATTGGATCAATCATCATATGATTGATGATTAATCCAATACAAAAGTTATAATAAAGTAATTCACTAAGTATTAGTGAGTTGTAGGAGGTTCAATTAGTAATTAGATTGTTAATTAGCTCAATCTGATTGAGCAATAGAGTTTGGATTAAGTCTAATTGAATTGAATTGAATTTGATTTGATTTGAATTTTGATTAGATCAAGCCTAATTGAGTTATGAGATAATCAATTGTAAGGGAGACCAATTCTTTATTTGATTCGGACTTGGGTTCAACTAACTTCCTAATGAGATTAGGTTTCTTATCGGAAAGATTGGATTTTTTATTAGATTAGATTTTCTCCTCTCTTTGAGTGCAACCAAATCAGATTTGGTTAGGATTTTAATGAAGCACCTTGACAGTCTCATTAGACTAGGACTCTCTCTCCCTAGCACTGCCCCATATGGAGCCACCCATATTCCTCATGCAAACCTTGTTTTTGCATGAGAAGGCTCACGCTAATAACTTCTCCATGCCCACCCTTTTCTCGCATTTCATGTGCCCTGCTTAGAGATAAGGATAAAGTTTCATTTGAAAGTTTATCCTTATCTCTAACTCTTGGATGCCATCTACAAAAAGGGCATGGTTTTGGGCGTGTGGAAGCATGAATCTCTATGAAAGAAATCTGATTTTCTACCATGAGAAAAGAAGAGAGAAAGGGGTTGGGCAATGAGGCATCTTAGGCGTGCATCCCTTCTTGGCATGGGATTTTGAGAAGAGAGAAAAGGATTTTCTTGAAGTCTTCTTCTTTCCACCTCTTCTTCTTCCTCCAAATCTTCTTCTTCTCTAAGAGAGTCTAAGAGATTTGAAGAAGGCTTTCAATCAACCATCAGGAAGCGGTCTCCATAAAGAAGCTAGCACTCTAAAAAGATGAAGAAGCCTCTGATCAGATCAAAGCCTCGTGTGGATATCTGTAGAGGTCGGATACTTGTGTGGCTCAAGAATTTAGACATTCACGATTATCAACTATGGTATAGATCGATCAATGACAAATATATGGAAATCGGATCTCCTCTTAGTAGATTAAATATTAGATTAGATTTCAGATGCATGTTTATGTTTATATCATAGATCCATTATTAGATGGCTTGTAGATCAGATCTAATGCATGTCTAGATTAAAATGTTTAATCTAGATTTACTTTTGCTGCTTAATTCAAAAATATTTTTAAATTACATGCATGAAACCACCTAATCCAATAGTGGTATCAAAGTTATGGTTTTGATATGAACATGAATATATGCTATCTGAAATCTAATTTGTAAAAATCAGATATGAAATTAATTAAATGTTTCAACATCCCTCTGAAATAAGGTTGCTCTAGTATAACTCAGTTATGCTGAATGATTGTTCTAGGATGATGTTGAACATCATAAATTGTTAGATCTAAAATTTTTGCATAATACATATATGATTATGTGTTTGTTTCAGATCTGAAATAAATTTTTTTTCTTTCAGATCTGAAATTAGATTCAGATCTAAAGTTATTTTTAGTCATTTCGTTTGGATCTGAAATCTATTTCAGATTTGAATTTTATATCAAGATCTAAAATTT
>NC_025993.2:29815327-29888939 GCF_000442705.2 Elaeis guineensis | reverse complement strand
TTTCAATTATGCAATATAATTCATGCCAAATTCATTTCTTTTTCGAAATTTCAAGTTTCTTTCGGGATTTCAAATTCTTTTGTTCTTCAATTTCTTTTCGTCAACCATGAGCTATGACCATATTTTCCCAGTGGCAGGGTCATAATACCGCGTATCTGCTTGCGGTAGGCTGCGAATCATCTGGCAGCCATGTCCTTTGGAACCGCTGGTCTCGCTGGCGGTTTGTCGCTGGTCTCTCTGACGACATGTCGCTGGTCTCGCTGGCGACATAAACCTTCAGGACAATCAATTGCCAACGTACATGCCCCCATTGGCAGGGTCCTTTACATAGTCAGGTTGTCAATTCTTATTGTTTCTTATATCATAATTCTTCATAAATCATGTTTCATATTCTAGTTTCGATAATAAAACATAAAATCATGTAGTATCGAAATCAATCAATATAATGCATCATGAAATCAATATGTTCAATGATGCTTCATCATAACATTTCAAATAAGATATTTTCATAACAGAATACCATTCATCCAATTCATGCATCGTTTCACAAATCATGTCAGAAGAATACATTATAATTTGCCGATAAATCTAGAAAAAGTGAAACATTACTTACCTCGAACGCATTCCAATAAATCCATAAAATTCTATAAATTTTCTTTCAAAAATTCTGTTCGTAGATCATATCGCGATATCCCATGATCAAACATCCACAATCCTATACAGAATCAATTTCAATAATTAGAAAGAATACGAATACCATATTTCAATGGTTTAGATTGGGTCCGGTCATCTAATTTCATCTAATCAAAATCTAATTAGGACCTAAATGATCCAAAGTTTGACTATCAGATCAAATCGGATTCGAAGTGATAGGACCGAGGTTTCTTCATCGATTTCATAAAATCAAATAGAGAGAGAAAATCAGAGGAGAGAGAATTTATGAGGTACAATTCGAATTGATCAGGTGACATAATCAAACATTACGATTGATCCAATATCTCAATTGGTGAAATCAACATGATCAAATCAAATCATGGCTAGATCGGAATCATGGATGATCAAATCTAAAGATTCATGGTCTGATTAAGGTGGGTGCCAGTACGCTGTTTGACAATCATAGATCAGGGTTCTTCATTAAAATCAGATCAGATTATTAAAAGAAATTTCTTCATTCACTAACCTTTTTGTTTAGAGAGAGAATCAATCAAGAGAGAGAATATTTTAGAGAGAGAAAATTCTAGAGAGAGAAATTCTAGAGAGAGAAAACTCATCTTGAATTCTTCAGACAATATGATTCAACAAATTCTGATCGATCAGATCAAATCATGCTAAAATTATCATGTGAATAATTCAATAAGATCATGAGAAATAAAATCTAAAAATACCTGATCTGATCAAAGTGGATGTCGGTGTATCGTCCGACGATCACAGATCAAAAATCCATTACGAGAATCATTTAAATTCATCATCATTTTTCTCAAAATTAAAAATCTTAGGAGAGAGAAATAATCTAGAGAGAGGATTTAGAGAGAGAAAGTAGAGAGAGAAAGTCCAATTCTAGAGAAAGAAAATACTAGTTCAGGCTGAAGAGAGAGAGGGAAGAGAGAGAAACTCTCTTTCTCATATTTTATTATTTATTCATTATTTATTAATTAATTTTATTTTTTCCTTCTTCTTTTCTTTTCCTTTTTTTTTTTTCTTTTTCTTCACGGAAGAGAGAGGAGAGAAAATCCTATTTATTATATTATTATTATTTTATTTTTCTTCTTTCTTTTTTTTTTTTTCCTTTTTCTTTTCTTTTTCTTTTCTTTTCTTTTCTTTTTCTTTTCTTTTTTCTTTTCTTTTCCTTCTTCTTTTCTTTTTCTTTTCTTCTTCTCCCGTGGGCTTGTTTTGGGCTGAAACAGGGGACCTGAGGTCCCCTCGTTGGGTGGCCGGCCGGTGGCGCAGCCGGCGTGGGGCGGCCGTCGGCAGAGGGGTGACTCGTCGATAAGAAGAGGGCCAAACCGGTGGTCGGCGGTGACCACCGGCGACGGCAAAATGGCAAAAAAAGAAAATTCTTCCGCAACAAAATCCGCGACTCCGGTCGCCGGCGAGCGTGCACATCGGCACGGGAAGGAAGGGGGAGAAGAGAGGAAGAGGAGGAGCTTACCTCCGTCGCCGGTGAGGCTTTTCCGACGAGAAATTGGACGGCACAGCGACGGGTCTCCGTGAGGAATTTCCGACGATTGCCGCCGTTTTGTCCCGGGATTTCTCGATGAGAGGAGAGAGGAGGGTTCTCCTCCTTAAATAGAGCCGGAGGAACTTTTTCCGACTCCGATTAGGAGCCGGTGAACGGAGGAAGAAGACTCCCTTCGGGAGTTCTTCTCCTCTGTTTTCTTCTTTTTTTTTTTTTTATTTTGGGCTTTGAATTCGTTGCTTGGGCCGGGCCTCACAGTAATCATGACTAATTATGCTATCTAAACTGGGAGTAGTGTTTCCATTAACAATAAAATGAGGAAAAAATAGACTAATCTTGCATCTCACACTGAGAACCTTTAGTTTCAAATCCTAATGCTGCGCCATATGTCCACACACCTAATATACATTAATAACTTACAATTGCAGTGCTGGACAATGAGCCACGTACACATAAGGCCACAAGCATAATCACTTTTGAGATAAGACTGGAAGGATCCAGAGCTATCTAAGATCTAATGTGGAAGAGTTTCGTTTCAAAATAAAAGAAGAGAGAGAGATGGGCATTTGGGCTTCCCACTACGCATATTTCACATCTCTCTTCCAGCCCATTTATTCGCTTGAATGAACGTGCTGAATAGAAGATAAAATAAATAGGTAAAAAAAATTATAAGTTGATATTAACTTTAATGATGTACTTTCATTGAATATGGTCTTTGTGTACAAGAGAGAGGGAGCAAAAAATATTGCTAGTGGTCAATTTGTGATATTGCATCATTCTGTCATTTTCTTTTTTTGTGGATGGAGCTCTACTTGAATGTTAATTGGAGGAGCTTATCTTATTGTATTATAATATAATTTGTCAAACGTAGTCACAATAATATCTTGATTATTCTCAATTTTATCCTTGGCCAAGTGATTCTCCCAATGTTTATCTATAAACAAATTCATCAATAATTCAATTTATCCACATCTAATTCAAGATTTTTTTAAAATATTCAAATAATTATTTATATTATATGCTATTTCGAATGTTACTGTTTGTTGTCGCTCTCATATCGGATTTAAAATGATAATTATTGTTGCGAGAGAAACTAACTGACCGGGATCAATCCTCCATCAAGACACATCCAAGATGATGTAGTGAGGTCACACTAGCTATGGCTCAGGACCACCAAATTGGCTAGCTACACAGGTGAAGCCTGCGTCTGATATCCATAACTAATAATCCCGAATCAGAAAAGATGAAAGATATTTCTCTCTTAATAAAGGATCAGAATGTGCCTAACGGCCTACAAAGCTAGGCCTAATAAACTCACAGATTTCGGATTGTAGCCTATGAGCTCAACCTTCATAAAAAAGAGGTAAGAAGGGGACCCTTAGATAAGGTAGAAGCAAGCAAGCAAATCTAAGACACAAGAGAGCAAGGCAAGCCCTAATGGGAGGAGGAAGGAACTCTCTCCATTCTCCTGGCTCTTGATATATATTTTTTTTATTATTTTCAAAGTTCTGGCTAACTTAAGCATTGGAGGATCCGGAACACCCCTGATGAGTGTGGACTTTCTTTGTAGGTATTTCTAACATCGTGGATCTCGGACAGCGTCTAGCTCCAGTCATATCAGTAACTCTCCAGAGCCTTATGATAACAGATTGATACTAGAGGAATGATCTTTGTCTTTTTTTTTAAGAGACAAGAAACTATGGTGTAGATGAGAGCACAAAACTCTACTACCTCCCATCAGCAATCTATCTGTCATAGCTAGAGTAGTGCTGCTCATGGATCCGTTGTAGTGCAATCCCCAGCCACAATAGACCCACTATCGCTCGACGCTCAAGTTCACCAGATCCAAGTACTGACTAGCGCTGTGTAGTAACTATAATAAGTGACTGAGCAACAATAACAATACCTAGAGCCAAACACTCAGGCAGCTCCCTCTCATCTCAGTTAGCGATCCCACTCTCGGAGTCTGAGATCTCCTCCCTAGTGGCACTCCTATAGCTCCCTCGTTGTGGCAGCTTATTCCTTCTCTCATCAAAGCTTGAAAGATGAGGCACCTTTGAAAAGATCTTCCTCGATTGATGATTCGGTCTCGACTTGCTTCCCTAGGCCTGAAAGATCTTGACCAGAGGAGGAACTTAAGCAGAGAGTCCAAGACATCGAGCATTGCCTCGATGAAGTCCAAAAAGAGTCTTACTGGAGCAATGATGGTCTCAACTTCAACTCTCAACCATCATTTTTCTAGGTCATTCTGGAGAAATCGATCTCAAACCAATTTAAAATACCCCAGTTGGAGCTATATGATGGTTCCATGGATCCCCTTGACCATTTAGAGGGTTGTAGAATCATCATGATGCTACAGGGTGCCTCAAATGCCCTCATTCGCCTCACCTTCCTAGCCACCCTCAAAAAGTTGGCATGAGGAGGGTATTCTAGACTCTAACTAGGGTCTGTTTATTCGTTCGAGTAGCTTGATAGGCTGTTGCTTACTTACTTTAGTAACTGTCGACCCCAATTAAGGAACTCAGATAGTCTCTTCTCTCTCTCGTAAGAAAAGGATGAGTCACTACACAACTATATCATGCACTTCAATGCCACCATGCTCAAGATGCAGAGCCTCGGCCAATTAGTGGCAATATCAGTGCTCAAGAGAGGGCTGTGCAATGAGAACCTTGTCTTTTTCCTTAGTAAGAAGTTTCTGAGAGACTATGCTGACCTGTTGGCCCATACTTGGAAGTATGCTCAAACGGAGGAAACTCGAGAACTCTACAGGCAGGCAGAGGGAAAGAAAATCTCTGGCAAAAAGAGAAATCAGGAAGATCTCCAAATAGCTCAGATTGAGAGAAAATCTTTTTGACCATAAAAGAGCTATCGTCCAAGGAGTCCTCCCAAGCAATTCGACAGCTATACTCCTCTATCTGCCACTCGATCTTAGATTCTAATAGAGATTGAGGGTCAAGAATATCTATGGTGACTTGGGCCAATGAAGTTTTCTTCAGATAGGAGGAAGAGGAAGTATTGCCGCTTCCACCGTGACCACAACCACAACACTAAGGAGTGCCACTAGCTCAAGGATGAGATCAAGACCTTAATCCACAAGGGCTATCCCGGCAAGTATGTTCGAGAGTAACAAAATCAAGCATCTAACGAGGAGAACAATGACGACTGACCAACAGTCAGTGTCATCAATGCCATCTCCACCCTATCTGGTGGCATGGAGGGCAGGAGACAAAATTAAGAGGAGAAGGAGAATGGTGTCTGAGGGACACTATTTTCCTTCTAGATCTTAGAGGAAAGTCAATGGCGCCATCATCACACTATCAACAATAGCTAGCTATGATATAAATACAATTTCTATTTATAATGAAAACTTATCTGATATTTTGTTTTATAATCCTTTTTGAAGGATAAGATTGTCAATCGACCCCAAAGGAGGGGAAGGTAGATCTAAGGCTATGTCAAACGAGACTCTGCCCAGTGATGATACCTTTAAGAAAACCTCGAAAAGCTCACCTATCTCATGACAATCTAACCGAGGCAATTGGGTCCTCTGCTAGACCCCACGTGCGGACGAAGCCCCAAGCCTCCTGAGGCTCAGCAATTGAAGGTGGCTTGGCATCCAAGAAAGGAGAGAAGACTCCTTAAGATGTTCTGAAATATGAAAGTCCTACCGGCATAGAAGCTCGAGGATACTTAAGCCGATGCCTCACCTCGCCAGGCGACGTGACCCATTAAAGCCACACACGACCTATTCCAGGTGACATGGCCCACTATAGCCATCATTCTGGCCTACTGTAGCTAGCCTCAGCCCATTGTAGCCATCATCGATCCTGACCTACTATAGCTAGTGTCGGCCTATTGTAGCCGACATGACCCGCTGTAGCCATTATCCTAGTCTATTGTAGCTAATCTTGATCTACTGTAGCTGACACGGCCCACTATAGCCATCATTCTGATCAACTGTAGCCGGTCTCGATCCACTGTAGTTGACACGACTCACTGTAGCCATCATCCTGGCCCACTATAGCCAGTCTCGGCCCACTGCAGCCGGTACAGCCCACTGCAGCCATTATCGTGGCCTGCTATAGCCACATATGGCCTACGATAGCCAATCAGGGCATTTCCTTGGGAATTTCAGGTTGCCCACTATAGCCACACATGGCCCATTGTAGCTATAAGGCCCACAGTAGCCAAATAGGGGCTAACCTCCTAGAGATATTACACTGGTAGTAGAAGCCAATGATGACAACAGGAGAAGGATTAACTCATCCGAAGACCTACCTAAGGAAGAAGAAGAAGCACTGGATGATGCATTAGAGAAAACTCCAACGAAAGGAGTACTTCATTCAAAAGATCCATATACACTCCAAAGGAACTCAATACAAATCAATTTCAGTCGAGCGAGGCTCGTTACAAGGAAAGAAGAAATACAAAGCTCAAGTTTGACCGGCACCCTTGGAGTGCAAGTTGAGCCTCACCAAACATGATCCTTAATAGAGAGCACAAAACTTTCCATTTTACGATAAGCACCGACCTCTACAAAAGAATATCGGGGATGGAATGGTTGTTTCCTCAGTGAAAATCCATCCATCTTCTGGATATTCTTTTAAGAAGAACCAAAAGGCTACACTGGGTGAGAGAAGAAATAGGCCCTCTAGAAAGGTCCAAGATCTCTCCATGGAGAATAAGAAGGCCCCAAGCAGTCGCTGTCGTAGCCTCGAAGCTGGAGCAGCGAAACTTTTCAAAACCTCCCATGCCAAAGTAAGATGCTTGCTAAAGCATTCAAAGGAGAAATGAGATCTCTCAAGACGGAGGAGAGCACCGATGATCCTTCGACATGGGACAAGGTGGCACCGCCATAGCATTACAGAAGATGACCAAGGCAATACCAGCACTAGATGGCGAAATCCCTATTTATAGAGGAAGTAGGCCCAGGCAAATTCAAACGTCCCAATGATCGTGCGACAAATGTCACCACTTTAAAGGCCTTAGAAGCTGTGCTTCCTGAAAAATAGGTACTGGCATTAGATGCAAGCCCCATCAGATCTTTAGACTGTATAATCCTTTGCCGCACAACCTTAAGACAAATCATTTCTCTAATTCATGGAAGATGATATGGCATCAATTAATATCTAGCACTTGATGCATACACAAGCCCACAATTTTTAAAAAATTTATTCACCACATACTAGTGAAGTAAGTGCTTCAGATTAGGTCAAGACAGATCCCAGCTTGAGCATAGAAATTGACCATGCCGACCCATTTGAACCATTCAAGCCCTTGACTAAGATAAAAAACCAACCATATCGACATCGTAGAGAAGCAAAAAGCTTCATATGAGAGGTAAATATAATAAAAATATATTTTTCATTAACTAAAAATTTATTTACAGAAGCTCACCATGGAGAAGGCATCAAAGATAAATATAAAAAGGGTGTAGGACTAGTCTTCATTCAAAGAAAATACTCCGACCTCCTCATCAGTATTTTTATCGTGAAGGTGCCTCAGATCCAGCTTCGTGGCCATCTTCTTCAAGAGCACCTTACAGTCCTTGAAGCCCGGAATGAACCTAGTCGAAGACACCTCGACAATCTCATCCTCAAAGTCCATCAAGATTTTGTACTCCTCGATGCACCTGTACCTAACCTTGATGGGAACCTCTATAGTAGCCTCGACAAACCGCCCGCTGCCCGCAGGTAGAGGAGGGCCATCCCGAGCCCTGCCAACCCTCCAAAAAGAGGTGGGGCCCAGTCAGATAGAAAAGGAGCCCGAAGCAACTCTAATGCAACAACCTGTGGCCTCTTGGTAGCAACAGACTCAGTCCCCATCAGAAAAAAATGGGTTAGGGGGAGAGCTCCGATTAGGTACTCCTCACCCTCATGGACGAGGACTCCTTGCTTGAGGAGCTCATCTTCTTTTTCATTACCAATTTGATGGACGATAATGATGGCTTCATGACTACAAGATAAGAAAAGAAGAATCTACCTTTAAAGACTACTGCGATAAAAAAAATGACCAACTGTTGGATGGTAGAAAACTCCATCGATGGATGGTCCATTTATACTAACTGTTGACAGTGCGGATCCAATCATTGAATCTCTATATCTTGCCATTCGCCCAGTTCTGAAGTGATGGACCATGCATCCCTTCATCACACCCTTATACGATCGAGCTTCATGAGATAACTCATGAAGCATGCCTCAAAACTTTCCACGGCTTGCCATGTGGCGGTCCCCCAATGAGTCCAAGGGCAATCTTCAGATTTCCTCTCTTGGGGGCATCGTTCCACGACCCTCAAGCGTACCCCTTTTAATAAAGACAGCACGAGTCATGCAAAATGATGCATCATTAATCTTCAAGAATTTTTCATGGGCGTAGTAATGTAGACATATCCAAGAGGAAACCAGGTCGGTGATTTATCTATCAATACAGCTACTCCTTCACTTGAAGCCCAAAGGCCACTTGAAACTCGAGAGTAGGGGACATACGTTGCTGAAGAAATCCATCGATCGGGACCAATCCTCTATCAAAATGCATCTAAGATGATGTGGTAAGGTCATACCAACTATAGTCCTAGGACCACCAAATCGGCCAGCCACATAGGTGTAGCATGTGCCTGATATCCATGACTAACAACTTCAATTCAGAGAAGATGGAAGATATTCTTCTCTTAATGAAGGGTCAGAACGTGGCTTAACAACCTATAGAGCTAGACCTAATAAACTCACATATTTCGGATAGTGGCCTATGGGCTCAACCTCTATAAAAAAGTGATACGAAGGGGACCCTCAGGTAAGGTAAAAGCAAGTAAGCAAAACTAAGAGTGAGCAGGGCAAGCCTGAAGGAAGAAAAACTCTCTCCATTCTTCTGACTCTCATTATCTTTTTTCTGTAATATTTTCAAAGCTTCGGCTAACTTATGTATTGGAGAGTCCTCCATCCGAACATCCCCGACGAGTATGGACTTCCTTTGCAAGTACCCCCACATCATGGACCTCGGGGGACATCCAACTTGAGCCACATCAACACCTCCCTGGAGTCTTGCAGCAACAATTATTATATAATCTTTTAATAATGTTTCCTTCTTTACATCTAGCTTTCTTTCTTAATTTTTAGCTACCTAAAATTTTAAATCCCTACAAAAGTTTCATAATTTTGTGAATCCAAATGTTTATCTCTATATAAGTTTCTCTCCAATGATGGGTGTTATGATTTGAATCAAGTCCAAGTGCTCAAGATTACTACGGACCATATTTGATGCACTCTTTCTTGAAAATTGTTGGACCATGTTGTTTGCTCTAACAACTGTTATTGATTCATACTTTGACCAACATGCAATAGATCAGTTTGACTAAAAGGTGATATCTTAAGCCAAATAAAACATATACAAACTTGTTTTGAAAAGTATGGTTGAGTTTGTGTAATACTAGATCTAACCCAACTTAACCCCCTTAAATTTAGTGCATGTTCATGCATTGCAATCAATTAGCAATTAAACAAGGATCCAAAATTGTTGAGAGTAAGGGTGATGGTTGCGATTTGTTTTAGAAAAATATACTAGACTTTATGTTGCTCCAACAATTTCCATGTGAACTTGTAAATAATATGATCGAGTCACATCTCTAGCCAATTACTAAATTTTAGAAAATGTTGATATATGCCTTAGCATACTGATTAACAAAAATACCCTCTCATGTCATAATCCATAAACATGTCTTGCAATGCGGTGGAAAAAAAAAGGATTTGATATATGCCTTAGCATACTGATTAGCAAAAATATCCCCCTCATGTCATAATCCATAAACATATCTTGTAATGTAGTGGAAAACACAAAAAAAATAAAAAATAAAAAAATAAAGATCCATAATTTCTCCTCTCAATCACCAACTTTTTTGTGAACCGGCACTGACTACCCTTAACATCTAAGCAACTAATCGAGATTGAACCATAAAAACAAATGGCTCTCATATCAAAATCCATCTTGCTTTGGAATATTTTTGTATGAATCTAAGACATTTTCAATATCGGCCACAACAAGCTAATGCAGAGTATTGCTATGAATCATTAGTACCTAATATAATGTGCTACAAGATTCACATGGAATTAATATGATTCATAAAGATGGGGCTATTGGTATGAGATTAGCATTAGTTCCATATTTGAAAAATAAACACCCCTTCTTGCACTGATCTTAAAAAATTTAGGAATTACAAAGATAAAATCATTGACAAATAATATCTTAACATAAATTGGAGCACTAATCGTAAAATCTTTTGTTTCCAAAGTCTAGTTTCTTCAATTACTACTATTATTAGAAATAGAGGCCGTAAACTCTTTTCAATCATCCAAAGCGAGTCTTGATTAGCTTGTGCTCTAATGCACTATTGGAAGTTGGGATCTCTAATTCAACATGGAGCCAAAGAAGTCGAACCTATAGATCATATTTATCCATGAAGTACACAACGATCATGATTGAGGAGGTCTAATGTGGTACATGAGACACTAAGTTGCATTACTTGTCCTCTCAATTATAGTTATTGTATGTTCTATGAACAATTAAGGTTGTAGGTAGGTTGGGTTGACCCATAACCCCATCCAGTTGTTGGATGTGTGTCCTAGAAATCAATTATTGGCAGACACATATTGTAATTGTAGGAAATAAAATTTATATTTATAAATTTTATTAATAAAAGGATCATTTTTATTCTAATCATATTTTATGTGTTTATGATTCGTCCAAGAGATTAACAGATGATAATATATATTCTTAAGTTGTTGAGAATTTGAGATATATATTATTGATGGTTAATTTTTAAAAATTTTTAATCGAGAGATTATCACAAAGGATGGTGATCGATCCAGTTAGAATGGTGCATGGATGCTTTTCTTTCGGATAGATAAGTCTCGAGTCTGCAATGTGAAGATATTGCGAGGAGAGTGTAGGAAGTTGTTAGAGAACAACTTATACTGAGTATGACCAATACAAAAAATTATTTGGATGTCTACTCACTCGTCAGTAGTTTTCTCGATGCTGCAATGGTGTGAGTGATCTTTTGACCTACGGTGCCTCGGCTATTCATAGTGAGGCTACTATAGTTTGACTGCACATAAACTTAGACTCTTAGCCATTTGGATCCTTAAGGTGTATATTGACTACAGTAGGTTCAGATTCACTATTAGGAGTAGGATGCACATAGATAAAATTTATCGATCTTGATAGAAAAGGAGTAGTCCTATGCGATTCGCGAGACTAAATTCAAAAAATTTTTGGCCAAAATAAGTATGAATATTGAAAAAAAAAATTTACAAAAATTCATAAATGAACTCGAGTCGAGCCAATCATGCATATGACTGACGTTGGGATTTGATAAATTTTTCATAATCTCCATCTAGACGAAACTCACAGTAGCAAGACTGAATCATATGGTAACTGCATCTAGAGGTTTAATACTTTTATTCTACTGGATTGTCCCTATATACTGTTAGGTGTCACTGATAGATTGTGAGACTCATCGAGCATCATCTTAATGATCGATGATCCTTGATGGATAGAGTTGAAATTATTTCAATCTATTAAAAAAAATTTTAATAATATTATGATAGAAATCACAGCATATCTCACTACTTGACATAATAGAACCTATGAGATCACACATAATAGAGGTACTTGACTGATCAGATGATTAATTAGCGATTATGAATCGCTATTGGATCAATCATCATATGATTGATGATTAATCCAATACAAAAGTTATAATAAAGTAATTCACTAAGTATTAGTGAGTTGTAGGAGGTTCAATTAGTAATTAGATTGTTAATTAGCTCAATCTGATTGAGCAATAGAGTTTGGATTAAGTCTAATTGAATTGAATTGAATTTGATTTGATTTGAATTTGATTAGATCAAGCCTAATTGAGTTATGAGATAATCAATTGTAAGGGAGACCAATTCTTTATTTGATTCGGACTTGGGTTCAACTAACTTCCTAATGAGATTAGGTTCTTATCGGAAAGATTGGATTTTTTATTAGATTAGATTTTCTCCTCTCTTTGAGTGCAACCAAATCAGATTTGGTTAGGATTTTAATGAAGCACCTTGACAGTCTCATTAGACTAGGACTCTCTCTCCCTAGCACTGCCCCATATGGAGCCACCCATATTCCTCATGCAAACCTTGTTTTTGCATGAGAAGGCTCACGCTAATAACTTCTCCATGCCCACCCTTCTTCTCGCATTTCATGTGCCCTGCTTAGAGATAAGGATAAAGTTTCATTTGAAAGTTTATCCTTATCTCTAACTCTTGGATGCCATCTACAAAAAGGGCATGGTTTTGGGCGTGTGGAAGCATGAATCTCTATGAAAGAAATCTGATTTTCTACCATGAGAAAAGAAGAGAGAAAGGGGTTGGGCATGAGGCATCTTAGGCGTGCATCCCTTCTTGGCATGGGATTTTGAGAAGAGAGAAAAGGATTTTCTTGAAGTCTTCTTCTTCCACCTCTTCTTCTTCCTCCAAATCTTCTTCTTCTCTAAGAGAGTCTAAGAGATTTGAAGAAGGCTTTCAATCAACCATCAGGAAGCGGTCTCCATAAAGAAGCTAGCACTCTAAAAAGATGAAGAAGCCTCTGATCAGATCAAAGCCTCGTGTGGATATCTGTAGAGGTCGGATACTTGTGTGGCTCAAGAATTTAGACATTCACGATTATCAACTATGGTATAGATCGATCAATGACAAATATATGGAAATCGGATCTCCTCTTAGTAGATTAAATATTAGATTAGATTTCAGATGCATGTTTATGTTTATATCATAGATCCATTATTAGATGGCTTGTAGATCAGATCTAATGCATGTCTAGATTAAAATGTTTAATCTAGATTTACTTTTGCTGCTTAATTCAAAAATATTTTTAAATTACATGCATGAAACCACCTAATCCAATAGTGGTATCAAAGTTATGGTTTTGATATGAACATGAATATATGCTATCTGAAATCTAATTTGTAAAAATCAGATATGAAATTAATTAAATGTTTCAACATCCCTCTGAAATAAGGTTGCTCTAGTATAACTCAGTTATGCTGAATGATTGTTCTAGGATGATGTTGAACATCATAAATTGTTAGATCTAAAATTTTTGCATAATACATATATGATTATGTGTTTGTTTCAGATCTGAAATAAATTTGTTTTCTTTCAGATCTGAAATTAGATTCAGATCTAAAGTTATTTTTAGTCATTTCGTTTGGATCTGAAATCTATTTCAGATTTGAATTTTATATCAAGATCTAAAATTTTTACATATTAGATTCATGGGTAGACCAATTTGGATCTCTAATTTGATTAGAGTTCTAGAATTCTTGATTGGCACATGTTGGGCTCAATCGAGATGAGCAATTGATCTAATCGAATTAAGGAATTGATTGCGATTAGGTTGAGTCAGCTTAAGATCAAATTAATAGTTATAGGATCAAATTAATTAAGTTTCATGTGTGTTAAAAATATGGACCCATAATCTAGTCTTGGCTTAGTGGCTCAAGCATCAATCACTTAGGTTAACCCAATTTAAAATTGATCAGGATCAGTTCGTGTTTAAGGCAAATAATTGAATAATAGTTATTTAATTAGGACTATTACCACTGGCAATAGGGTGCCTTCCATCAATCTCTTAGTTATCAGGCCCATTGTGATCGATTTAAAATTTAAGTACCTGATGATTTGAGCTGAACCCATGCCCTAATCAATTAAAGATTTGTATGAGATGTAAATAGTTCAAAGAGATCTAAATAAATCTTCTCATATATATTGTGTCTAGCGATCTTCTACCATTATAGGTATGTGGGCATCTTCTTGACGTTGATTGTTCTTGACTGATCACAGTGGTTTAGTTGCATCGAGAAGGCACAACCACTTAATTAGCATTAGATGCTCTGGATAAAGATGGGGTTGGACCTAATAACTATTAGGTGAGGGATTCAATGATGATTTTGTACCTGTTGGTGAATGATAGGTCTAACTTAACTAAGAAATGTGCCAATAATTGTTAGACGAGGCCACAGAATTTAGAGGTCGGTGTTGCTGTATCTTGCTTAGTGAAGCAATGAAGAAAGTGTTATCCACTCATTGATTTGTGTGTTACCAATAAATATTAGGTGAGGTGCGCATAGATTAGTAGGAGCGCAGTGTCCACTTGAAACTCTAATCATATAGGGGTTTCATTTCTTCATCCAAAAAGTGTGAGAGACTCAAAAAAATAATGGGAGAAGTATTTATTTTTAAAATCTCTAAAATAAATTAAAATCAAATATAAACATCTAATTAGAAAATTTTACTCTCTACAGTTAGCCATGTCGACTTTCAACCCACTAGCTTGTATCTTAGAGACCAATAGATTGACCAGAATCAATTATAAGGACCGGCTCAGAAATTTGAGAATAATTCTTAGTTTTAAAAAATTGACTCACGTTTTTGATCAAAAATTCCTGTGTTGCCGACTCGTCCATCTCCTGACCAACGAGCTGCACTTGAGAAGTGGATGGATGATATAATTAGATTAGGTGCTACATCTTGGTATCCATATCTAACAATCTTCAATGTCAGTATGAAAATATCAAGACTGCCTAGGATATGCTGATTCACCTGCAAGAGTCGTATGGTGATCAAAGTCGCACAGCTCACTTTGAAGTCTCTAGGAGACTCTTCAAAATAAAGATGCGTGATGAGTAGTCAATCCATGATCATTGCTTGACAATGATCAAAGACATCAAGTAGCTTCAAATGCTCGGTATGACTATAGACAAGAATTTACAGGAAGATCTAATCCTGCAGTCTCTTTTCGATTCATATGGACAGTTTATTGTAAACTACCATATGAATATGATTGATAGCATCCTGCCCAAATTACCTAATATGTTGGTGACAGTTGAAGAGACCTTAAAGAATTCAAGAAGTACTATTCGGGCAAGCCTGAAGAACAAGGAGAAGGACATACGTTCTATAGGTATGTCTAACTCACTCGTTATAGAAACTAACCTTACGATTTTCACTTCTTCTAGTTGGATTTTAGATTTTGATTCTAGTGCGTATTTGTGTACTTCAATGCAGGATCTAAAGGAAAGTAGAGAGTTGAGAAAAGGTGAAGTCACTCTTAGAGTCAGCAATGGGGCAAAAGTTGCCGCTATGGCTGTAGGAACCTACTCTCTACGATTACCGTCAGAATTTAGTTTAATTCTAAGAGATAATTTTTATGTACCTGTAGCTGGCAGAAATCTGATTTCTTTGTCTATGCTAGCACAAGATGATTACATATTCAATTTTAATAAGAATTAGTGGTCAATTTATTTTAGAAATAAAATTATTATATGTGCCTTTATGGTTGACGATCTCTACCATTTGCATGTTGATGCATTGGTGAAAGTTAATGAGTAAGTAGTGAATGCCATCGGGTCTAAGAGATCAAGAAATAGGCTAAACTAAAGATATATATGGTAGTTTAGGCTAAGCCATATAGGAGAGAACAGAATTAACAAATGAAAGAAAAAAAGCCTTCTCGGGCCATTGACTTTTGAGTTTTATCCAATTTGTGAGTCTTGTTTTCAAGAAAAGATGGCCAAATTGTCCTTTATGGGATATAGAAAAACGATCACTGAGATATTAGCCCTGATAATGTGCGGACGAAGGGTGGCTATCTCTACTTCATAATCTTTATCGATGATTATTCATGATATGGATTTGTGTACTTGATATAACACAAGTATGAAGCTTTTGAAAAGTTCAAGGAGTTCAGATGTGAAGTAAAGAAGCAAATAGAAAAATCTATAAAGGTTCTTCGATCAGATCGAGGAGGTGAATACCTTAGTGAAAAATTTTATAGCTATCTCAAGGATAATGACACAATCTGACACCTCTTGGAACATCTCAGCTCAATGGGGTATCTGAAATGATGAATCGGATCCTATTGGATATGGTTCGGTCCATGATGAGCTTCACAGATCTGTTGGGAATAGTGTCCCAAAGTCAATCATCAGCCTGTTGACGGTTGTGCTTCTTTTGTATTAGTACATGAATTATAAATAAATAAAAATTATTTTGATATTTTTTCATCACAAATGTTTCATCTTCTAATGAACTCCTGTGTTGTGGTGAAGTCCTTAGGACTATTTAGACTCGACAAAGGAGGATTTGTCGCTTAGTCGTTAAACATGTTCGCGATCAAATGATACGTTGTTACCAAAGACGACAATGTTTATCGAGCATAGATCGTTGTGTGCCATATGGGTTGGTTGTCCTCATAACCAAAGAGTGTGGAGACACTGGTATGGCATACAGGTGAGATGTAATGGTACATCTGCACTGAACGTGACCAACTCCGGAGCTATTTCTGCTGTCAAGATTTGCTCTGATGGGATAAGGGTATAAATGTCCCTCCGATCTGAGACCGCCACGGTGACTTGCAAGCAACTCACTGCACTTAGACACTGGACTACCTGAATTTCTAATTCAATGACGGAAGGCTGCTAGGTGTAGTCAAGTACTTGACTTGTCGGTGCGTGTGTCAAGATGGGATTGACCACTCCAGTTTAGGAGCTGTGTACAGTCGTGTTTCAATTTAGCAAAATCTTGGCCAGGGTAGTCCTAGTGAGGAGTCACATGACTAAATGAGTTGAGCACGATTCGGATGATATCATCGGGGTTGACAGTTTAACCCTGAGTCATCCTAAACACAGGGGTCAAAAGGGATGAATTATACGGTAACCATATTCACGTAGGTTCTGAATATTGCGATTGTGATTATTCGACCTATCCGATCGTTGGGTACCATTGCTAGATGGTCACTTCGATTAGTACAGAAATTGGTTCCTGTGCTATCGGCTTAGGTTCGAACCTGCGGGGTCACACACATTAGAGGTTCCTTTCTGATCTGATGGCTGATTATGAGTCTTATCTATCTGAGACTCTATGATTGAGAATTAGGATTCTCTGATCATGAGTTTCACACATTTTGGATACCAGGGTCAAAATTTTGAATTTCAAATTTTGAATTTGAAATTTGAACTCTTTGATCAGGGTTTCATATCGATGGTCTCTGATGCCTGATTGTCCATCGAATTTGGACTCAATATTTATGAAAGGTTTAATTAGTGATTTAATCATTAATTAACTCAATTTGATTGAGTAATTATTTTTGGATCAAGTCCAATTGAATTGGATTCAGTTTGGATTGATCCGATTAGGTTAAATGTTGACCTAATCGCTAAGGTGGTTTAGTCCCTGATTTGATCAGGAGTTAGGTTTAGTTAATTCTTGATTTGATTAGGATTTTATTGAGCCTAATTAAGCCTAATTATGTTGGATTTAATCTGATCTAATTGTGCTTAACCTATTTTAAACTAGGTTGGCTCAATTTGAATCAAACCATCTTGTTTTAAATTTCCTGCGACACCCAACTTCCTTGCACCCATTTGAATTCACGAGAAGAAACTTCTCATGAAATTTTTCTCACGCAAAACCCTTCCCCACACCCTTATTTGTGCGCCATATGAATGGATAAAATAATTAGTTAGCCATTCAAATTCAAAGCATGTTTGAATTTGAATGGATAACTTATCACTTGCCCCTTCATCCTTATCCATTTTGTGCGCCACATTACTTACACGAGAAAAGGTTTCTCATGAAACATTTTCCACGCACAAAGAGCCACGCCCCTTCTCTTCTCACGCCCAAAAGGATAGGGATAAGTTGGTTTTCGTTTGAATTCAAATTTGATTTGAATTCAAATGTGCAACCACTTATCTTTATCCTCTCACGCGGATAAGACACGTTCGACGTTGTTTTAAAAAGAGGAGAAAGGTGGGACGTGCGTAGAAATTTTGAGAGAGAAACTTTGGGGTGTGAGAAAGGCTTGTGTGCGAGGTGAAGGTCCAAAACCTTCCGAGAGAAAAAGAAAGAAAAGAGAGAAAATTGGACGCAGGGTTTTTGGTGTGTACCCTAGGGTTTCTACCTAGGGTTCGGGAAGTGAGATTGGTGTGCCACGAGTGTCGTGAGTCCACCAAATTTTAGAGAGAGATCTATCAGCCTCTCAACCAATTGTACAGATGATCCAGAGTATCCGAGAAGTCAGCACACATCGATCGAAGTAGTTCGATCAACATCTGCCATCAAAAGGGTGAAATCACGAACTAGCATTCGTGAGGAGCTGATCAGAAGAGAGCTTCGTGTGGATGATCCACAGAGGTCAGACATTTATGTGGCTGCGACGTGATGATCAGAATCCCCCGACGGTAATCAGATTGCGGTGATCAACTACCCGCAAAAGATGATGTGTTCTGAACACAGTACTGTAAAAGGTTTACTGATTCAAATTTGAATTTCAAATTTAAATGCATGCTGTTGTATCATATTTAGATCCTAGTGTAGGGTTAATTAGTATTAATTAATGAGATTAATTAATAATTCTACTGTAAAATAGTAATTTTGAAAAAGCTTTAAAATTACCATTTTGCCCCTGCACTAAATTTTTGCTACAAATGGTATCAGAGCATGGTTCTAGAATATGATATACATATGCATGCGTAGATTAAGGTGTAATCTATAAGTTTAAATTTGAAATTCAAAATTCAAAATTCAAAAAAATTTGAAATTTGAAATTTAAAATTTGTTAGAAGTTTCAAATTTGAAATTCAAAATTTAAAATTTGAAATTTGGTTGAAATCTCAAATTTGAAATTTAAAATTTAAAATTTGAAATTTGAAATTTGAAATTCAAAATTCAAAATTTAAAATTCAAAGATTGAAAATTCAAAATTTGAAATTTGGTTGAAATCTCAAATTTGAAATTTAAAATTTGAAATTTGAAATTTGAAATTCAAAATTTAAATTTTGAAATTGGTATATTTAGATATACTTGATCCAAGTAGCAAGTAATCTAATTGGGTTGGTTGCTATGGCCGTCCGATCATAGGAGAAAAGTAGGGTTTAAAGGCCCTCTCTTCCCATTCGATGGAGTCTCCTATGGCGGTAGGGGTGCCGATGTAATTATATCCCATGCCGATGAAGCAGCGAAAGGACTTAATTAAGAAATTTATTATGAATGTGCTAGATTAGATCTAAAAGAAAATTTATGATTTATTTTGAGTTATTTTCTGTTATGAAATGAGCAATAGAATTGCTGTTTATGAAATGTGCTGACCCGTTTGTGAAATGAGTCAACACATTTGGTGAACAGAAAATAAAATCTTTTAAAATTTAAAAATTATTTTCGAAATGCCAAACCCTGACCCATTAGCCCAAGTACTTAATTAAAAGAATTAAGTGTTGTCTAGTAGGTCTAGAATTGTGAATTAAGACCTAAGATAATTGCATAAACTTGTGGGTCAATGGGTTAGATGAATTAGGTCCATAATTGGGTTAGACCTAAGGTTAGCTTAAAAAATAGACTAAATGGAGTAATTGGTCAAATCTAATCAAAAGTTGAATTAGATTAGGTCAAGGATACTCTAGAGTCAACTTCAATAGTTATAGTTGAATGGGTCCATATCTTTAACTAGACCAAGATGGACTTAATTCATGGCTACGCGGTGGAGCCCTATTTACTAAGTTGATCAAAATTAAAACTAATGAACCGGTTGGTGTCTAAGGTAAGTTCGACAGTTTTGACCAGTGGTTCTTAAGCGGGAGCTACTCGCATTGATTCAATCATTGACGAGTTAATGGCAAATCCCCACCACTGATCTCACTTACCTGGCCAATCTGATAAGTTTGATTTTGATTAGATCACTTGGTGATTAGAGCTCACCCATGTCATTAGGTAAATCAGTGTGACTGATTTAGGTGCTCCTAATGCCAGCTTTAATTAAATCTTTTTTTAATCTGACTTGGTGAAGTCAGTGGGAGGATTGAAATTGGCTGGATGATTTCTTCTCTACTATTCTTTAATAAAATTCTCAAAATTATTAGGTCCCTAAAATGATTAAGTTATAATGATAACTAAGTCATAGCCTCCCATTAAGTGAGTGATAATGAGTCCATTAGTTCAATGATCATTGGAGGCCCAAAGGCCTGGTGCTCATTGGCTAATGAAATTATTATTCATAATATGATAATTTGATTGAGTCTTTCTGATGGTGGTTAAGTTGGCCGGCCAAAGTCGGGCCTGATCATTTATTGATCCGATTCACTAAATTAAGTCATGTTAATGGTTGGACCTAACCAGATCTTTTCAGTGGAGGCCAAAGCCTACTGATTAGGTTCTGGGGCAAAATCAATTACTAGAAGTTGTTTAGAGAAACAACTGGTTAAGAACCTACCCATAGATGCACATGGGTTGACCAACCAAAGTTGGGCTCGTGTGTAGTCTGTGTGGATTCTAGTACCCATTAAGGAATTAAAGTAATTCCTCGAATTGGAGGATGAGGCTACCAGTTCATAAAAATATTGGAAAAAACTTTAGACTAAAGTCCAAGTCTTTAGTATTAATTTATGTACTAATAGAGGTCTCGTTTTCCTTTATGCAGCTATGGCCACTACCCTGTCGCTCCGATCATTATTAGATAATGACAAGCTCATGGGACCCAATTTCGATAGCTGGTATCGAAAATTGAAAATCATCCTTGAGCATGAGCGGATCCTTTATGTAGTAACGGATCCAGCACCTGAGGAGCCAGCTTTGAACGCTAGTAAGGCGATCCGAGATACTTACTTGAAGTGGCTCAATGACCGCACCACCGTTCGATGTATTATGCTGGCAGCAATGAATGACGAGTTCAGCCGAAGGTTTGAGAACGCCCAGCCACAGGAGATGCTTCAAATATTGAACGACTCCTTTGACACGCCTGACGACGTTGAAAGGCACAAAACTAGTTGTACCATTTTCAATGCTCGGATGAGGGATGGGGCCTCAGTCACTGATCATGTACTGTACATGATCGAGATGATTGAGCGCCTAAGCAAATTGGGCTTTCCTCTGCACGAGCAGCTCGGTAAGGATGCGATCCTTAATTCCTTGCCCAAGTCCTTCCTCCCATTCCTTACTCATTTTCGAATGACAAAACCTGCAGTAAACTACCACGGATTGTTGGGGTTGCTGCAGAACTTTGAGAAGGATCACCAACTCCATAAGGAGTCGGTGAATGTAGTAGGAGGGTCTTCTTCTCATCGTCAACCCTTTGGGAAGGGGAAGAAGAACAAGAAGAAGAAAAATAAGAAGGTGCAATCTCATGCTGGGACAGTAGCACAGGGTCAGACCAAGAAGCGCAAGCACGACCAGAGCCAGGCGGAGTGCTTCTTTTGCAAGAAGCATGGGCATTGGAAAAGGAACTGTCCTCAATACATTGCCTCCCTGGACCCGAACAGACCAAAGAAGAAGCAAGATAATTATATGATAACTCCTTGCAACTTTTCAATTTGTGATACTACTGCCTGGGTATTGGATATCGGAAGCTCTTATCATATTTGTAATTTGATGCAGGGTCTGCAGGTCAGTAGGAGATTTGATGAAGGCGAAAGGTTCCTGAACGTTGGAGATGGAAGCAAAGTTCCAGTTCTAGCTTTAGGAATCATGAGTCTTGTAATCAATTCTCGTAATATAATTCTAAGTGAATGTCACTATTGTCCAAGTTTTTTATTAAATATTATTTCTGTAGGCCTTTTGGCCATGTACGGTTATGATTTTTTAATAAAAAAAAATATTTGCAATATTATTTTGAATGGTGTTACAATATTTGTTGGATAATTAAATAATAGAATTTACTTACTATCACAGCCTGTTAATGTGGTTCAAAACTTCGGTAAACGCTCTAGAATAGATAATGTATCAGAAGTCTACCTTTGGCACTGTAGGCTAGGTCATATCAATAAGAACAGGATAAACAGGTTGGCTCAAGAAGAAATTCTTGAAGTTAGTGATTGTGAATCACTTCCAACCTGTGAGTCCTGTCTTCTTGGGAAGATGACCAAGTCACCTTTTACTGAAAAAGGTGAGCGAGCCAGTGAACTCTTAGGTCTGGTACATTCTGATGTATGTGGACCCATGAGCTCAAATGCAAGAGGTGAATTTTTCTACTTCATAACCTTCACAGACGACCTATCTAGGTATGGGTATGTCTATTTAATGAAGTATAAGTCAGAATCATTTGAAATGTTCAAACTATTCTGAAATGAGGTAGAAAAATAAACTGAAAAGTGTATTAAAACTCTTCGATCTGATCGAGGAGGTGAATACCTTTCCAATGAGTTTCTGACGTATCTAGGGGAGAATGTGATTCTCTCTCAGTGGACTCTTCCTGGAACACCACAGCATAATGGTGTGTCTGAAAGGAGAAATCGGACCCTGTTAGACATGGTTCGATCCATGATGGGGTTTGCTGGTTTGCCGATCTCTCTCTGGGGATATGCGCTCAAATCGGCTTGTTACCTTCTAAAGAGAGTTTCGAGTAAGTCTGTAGCCAAAACGCCATATGAGATATGGATAGGACGTAAGCCAGTACTCTCGCACCTTAGGGTTTGGGGGTGTCCGGCTTATGTTAAACGTTTAATTACAGACAAGCTTGGACCTAGGTCTGACAAGTGTAATTCTATAAGGTACCCAAAAGAGACCAAAGGGTATTATTTCTACCTTGCTGATGAGCAAAAGATGTTTGTCAGCCTTAAGGTAATTTTTTTTAGAAAAGGAGTTCCTTAGTGAAAAAACTGTTGCCTCTAAGGTCGAACTTGACGAAGTTCGACAGGTGGAAAAACCAACACATGTTACTGAACCTGAACCGGATTTGATTAGATCAGATCCGGAGCCCATTGATTATGCATCCTTAAGGCGGTCTGGTAGAGTACCACATCAACCGGACAGATACTATGGTTTCTTGATCCGGGATGGTGATCCTGTCGAACTTGATGAAAACGATGAGGATCCGATCACCTACATGGAGGCAATGCAGAGATCTGACTCTGAGAAATGGCTAGAGGCCATGAAATCCGAAATGAAGTCCATGAAGGTCAACGATGTGTGGACATTGGTTGACCCACCCGAAGGAGTAAAACCCATAGGGTGTAAGTGGGTCTTCAAAAGGAAGAGGGGCACAGACGGAAGGTGGAGACCTATAAAGCCCGTCTGGTTGCCAAGGGATATCGTCAACGTTATGGTATAGACTATGACGAGATGTTTTCTCCTGTGACAATGCTCAAATCCATTCGGATTATGCTTGCGATAGCTGCCCATCTGGACTATGAAATCTGACAGATGGATGTGAAGACAGCTTTCTTAAATGGAGAGCTGGATGAAGAGGTGTATATGATACAACCTGAAGGGTTCACATCCACAGATGAGTCTAAGGTGTGCAAGCTACAGAGGTCCATTTATGGACTTAAGCAGGCATCTCGGAGTTGGAACATACGTTTTGATAGGACGATCAAAACGTATGGCTTCGTTAAGAACGGAGAAGAGCTCTGCATTTATAAGTGGGCTAATGGTCCAGTAGTAGTATTTCTTGTATTGTATGTGGATGACATTCTCTTAATCGGGAATGATGTCCCTGCATTACAGGGAATAAAGATTTGGCTATCGTCACAATTCTCCATGAAGGATTTGGGAGAAGCTTCCTACATCCTAGGGATGAGGATCTATAGGGATAGATCCAAAAAGTTGCTTGGCTTATCCCAGTCCACGTACATTGATACTATGCTGAAAAGGTTCAGCATGGAAAATTTCAAGAAAAGTTATCTACCGATAGGCCATGGAATTTCTCTCTCGAAGAGGGATTGTCCGACAACACCTCAAGAGAGAGAGCGTATGGGTAGGATTTCATATGCTTCGGCAGTGGGATCTATCATGTACGCCATGATATGTACACGACCAGATGTGGCATACTCACTAGGGGTAGTGAGTAGATACCAATCTGATCCAGGAGAGAATCACTGGAAGGTTGTTAAAACCATCCTGAAGTATTTAAGAAATACTAAGGACCAGTGGCTTATATATGGTGAATCAGACTTAAGACTTATAGGGTTCACAGACTCTAGTTTTCAGTCTGATCGTGATGATAGCAAGAGTGTGTCAGGATTTATTTTTACCCTTAATGGTGGGGCTGTCTGCTGGAAGAGTTTCAAGCAGCACACTGTGGCTGATTCAGTATGCGAGGCGGAGTATATTGCTGCATCAGATGCTGCCAAAGAAGCGGTGTGGCTGAGGAAATTCATCATCGAGCTCGGAGTAGCACCCTCCCTTGTTGGTCCAGTTCTGCTCTACTGCGACAGCACTGGAGCCATTGCTCAGGCGAAGGAACCAAAGGCACACCAGCGGACGAAGCATATTCTGCACCGCTACCATCTCATTCGGGAGATCGTGGATCGAGGTGACGTCGACCTTCAGAAGATCGATGGAAAGGAGAACCTGACCGACCCATTCACTAAAGCCATTGCAGTGAAGGAGTTCAACGACTACAAGTCGAAGATGGGTATTAGATACTGCACCGATAGGCTTTAGGCCAAGTGGAAGATTGTTGGGAATAATGTCCCAAAGCCAATCGTCAGCCTGTTGACGGTTGTACTCCTTTTGTATAAGTACATGAATTATAAATAAATAAAAATTATTTTGATATTTTTTCATCACAAATGTTTCATCTTCTAATGAACTCCTGTGTTGTGGTGAAGTCCTTAGGACTATTTAGACTCGACAAAGGAGGATTTGTCGCTTAGTCCTTAAACATGTTCGTGACCAAATGATACGTTGTTATCAAGGACGACAACGTTTATCGAGCATAGATCATTGTGTGCCATATGGGTTGGTTGTTCTCATAACCAAAGAGTGTGGAGACACTGGTATGGCATACAGGTGAGATGTAATGGTACATCTGCACTGAACGTGACCAACTCCGGAGCTATTTCTGCTGTCAAGATTTGCTCCGATGGGATATGGGTATAAATGTCCCTCGGATCTGAGACTGTCACGGTGACTTGCAAGCAACTCACTGCACTTAGGCACTGGACTACCTGAATTTCTAATTCAATGACGGAAGGCTGCTGGGTGTAGTCAAGTACTTGACTTGTCGGTGCGTGTGTCAAGATGGGATTGACCACTCCAGTTTAGGAGCTGTGTACAGTCGTGTTTCAATTTAGCAAAACTTTGGCCAGGGTAGTCCTAGTGAGGAGTCACAGGACTAAATGAGTTGAGCACGATTCGGATGATATCATCAGGGTTGACAGTTTAACCCTGAGTCATCCTAAACACAGGGATCAAAAGAGATGAATTATACGGTAACCATATTCACGTAGGTTCTGAATGTTGCGATTGCGATTATTCGACCTATCCGATCATCGGGTACCATTGCTAGATGGTCACTTCGATTAGTACAGAAATTGGTTCCTGTGCTACCGGCTTAGGTTCGAACCTGCGGAGTCACACACATTAGAGGTTCCTTTCTGATCTGATGGCTGATTATGAGTCTTATCTATCTGAGACTCTATGATTGAGAATTAAGATTCTCTGATCATGAGTTCCACACATTTTGGGTACCGGGGTCAAAATTTTGAATTTCAAATTTTGAATTTGAAATTTGAACTCTTTGATCAGGGTTTCATATCGATGGTCTCTGATGCCTGATTGCCCATCGAATTTGGACTCAATATTTATGAGAGATTTAATTAGTGATTTAATCACTAATTAACTCAATTTGATTGAGTAATTATTTTTGGATCAAGTCCAATTGAATTGGATTCAGTTTGGATTGACCCGATTAGGTTAAATGTTGACCTAATCGCTAAGGTGGTTTAGTCCCTGATTTGATCAGGGGTTAGGTTTAGTTAATTCTTGATTTGATTAAGATTTTATTGAGTCTAATTAAGCTTAATTATGTTGGGTTTAATCTGGTCTAATTGTGCTTAACCTATTTTAAACTAGGTTGGCTCAATTTGAATCAAACCACCTTGTTTTAAATTCCCTGCGACACCCAACTTCCTTGCACCCATTTGAATTCACGAGAAGAAACTTCTCGTAAAATTTTTCTCACGCAAAACCCTTCCCCACGCCCTCATTTGTGCGCCATATGGATGGATAAAATAATTAGTTAGCCATTCAAATTCAAAGCATGTTTGAATTTGAATGGATAACTTATCACTTGCCCCTTCATCCTTATCCATTTTGTGCGCCACATTACTTACACGAGAAAAGGTTTCTCGTGAAATATTTTCTATGCACAAAGAGCCATGCCCCTTCTCTTCTCACGCCCAAAAGGATAGGGATAAGTTGGTTTTCGTTTGAATTCAAATTTGATTTGAATTCAAATGTGCAACCACTTATCTTTATCGTCTCACGCGGATAAGACACGTTCGACGTTGTTTTAAAAAGAGGAGAAAGGTGGGACGTACGTAGAAATTTTGAGAGAGAAACTTTGGGGCGTGAGGAAGGCTTGTGTGCGAGGTGAAGGTCCAAAACCTTCCGAGAGAAAAAGAAAGAAAAGAGAGAAAATTGGGCGCAAGGTTTTTGGTGTGTACCCTAGGGTTTCTACCTAGGGTTCGGGAAGTGAGATTGGTGTGCCACGAGTGTCGTGAGTCCACCAAATTTTAGGAAGAGATCCATCAACCTCTCAAGCAGTTGTGCAGATAATCCGGAGTGTCCGAGAAGTCGACACACATCGATCGAAGTAGTTCGATCAACATCTGCCATCAAAAGGGTGAAATCACGAACTAGCATTCGTGAGGAGCTGATCAGAAGGGAGCTTCGTGTGGATGATCCGCAGAGGTCAGATATTTATGTGGCTATGATGTGACGATCAGAGCCCCCCGACGGTGATCAGATTGCGGTGATCAACTACCCGTAAAAGGTGATGTGTTCTGAACACAGTACTGTAAAAGGTTTACTGATTCAAATTTGAATTTTAAATTTAAATGCATGCTGTTGTATCATATTTAGATCCTAGTGTAGGGTTAATTAGTATTAATTAATGAGATTAATTAATAATTTTACTGTAAAATAGTAATTTTGAAAAAGTTTTAAAATTACCATTTTGCCCCTGCACTAAATTTTCGCTACAAGATCTTCTAATATTTTTTTAGAGACATGCATTATTTTATATAATTTATCTTTTAAATAATTTTTTTTCTAAATCTATTCCTATCATACCATATGAGTTATGGCATAGTAAGAAATAGAATCTTAGTTATCTTAAGATTTGGAGATGTCTGGTCTATGTCAAGTGACAGCAGACGAATAAATTAAAGGCTAGATCAATTAGAGCTCGTTTCATAGGATATCCTAAGGAATCCATGAAATACTACTTTTACTTTTCAGAGGATCACAACATGATTGTGAGCCGTCATGCTATCTTCTTGAAAAAATAGTTTATCCAAGATGGAGGCAATATAAGAAAAATTGATCTCGAAGAGAAGATCTCTGAAGAGCCATAAATCCTAGAGCCTGAGTCTATTTATAGTGAGCCAGTAGATGTGGTACCTCCTTCACCTCGTAGATCTAGTAGGATCTTCCATCCTCCTGAAAGGTACTTAAGTATACTTACAGAGGATACAGAGAAAATATTTCTTATGAGAGATAGGGATTATAGAAATGATCTTAAAATTTATAATAAAGCGATGTTAGATGTTGACTCTGAGAAATGAAAGGAAGCAATAAAGTCAAAAATTGACTTCATGCATTTCAACCATGTCTGGACTTTAGTAGATCCATCTGAAGGTATAGTACCTATTAGGTATAAATAGATCTACAAAAGAAAATAGGTTTGGATGATAAGATAAAGACCTATAAAGCAAGGCTGTTAGTGAAGAGTTATAGTCAACATGAAGGTATTGACTATCAAAAAAATTTTTCACCAGTAGCCATGCTGAAATTCATCCAAACACTGCTCACTGTTGCAGCATACTATGATTATAAAATCTAACAGATGGATGTGAAAACTGTCTTTCTAAAAATATATCTTGAAGAAGATATCTATATGGAGTAGCTTATGGGTTTCGCATCTAGTGATAGTGATCACAAAGTTTACAAGCTACAAAGATCTATATACGGACTTAAGCAAGTATCTCAGAATTAGAACACCCACTTTAATGATGTGATCAAATCATTTGATTTCATAAAAAATAAGAAAAAAATATATCTATACAAAAAGATCAGTGAGAGCACTGTCACATTCTTCGTACTATATGTGAATGACATCCTTCTGATTAGAAACAACATTCTCATACTGACCTCAGTCAAGGTATGGTTGTCAAAAGAATTTTCTATGAAAGATCTAAGAGAAGCTTTCTATATTCTTGGAATAAAGGTCTATAGGGATAGATCTAAAAGAATGTTAGGCCTCTCACAGAAAATATACATAGAGGAGGTGCTGAAGAGGTTCAGCATGAAAAACTCTAAGAAAAAATTTTTATCTCTTAGGCATGGGATATATTTCTCCAAGAAGATGTGTCCTGACACACCTGAAGAGATCCAACGTATGAGTAAGATTTCTTATGCTTTGATAATAGAGAGCCTCATGTATATCATGCTATGTACTTGACCTTAGCCCTTGCCATGAGTGTCACGAGCAGATATCGATCGAATCCAGATGAAGAGTACTAGATAGCTATGAAGAACATTCTTAAATACTTGAGAAGAACTAAAGATTTATTCTTGATCTTTGGAGAAAGATCTGAGCTGAAAGTGGAGGGATACACCAATTCATATTTCATATTTGATGTCGATGATAGAAGGTCTACATCGAGATGTGTATTCCTATGTAATGAAGGTTTGATTAGTTGAAAGAGTTTCAAATAATCGGTCATCGCAAATTCAACCATGAAAATTGAATACATCGTCGCCTCTGAAGCTATTAAAGAAGCATTCTGATTCAAGAAATTTATTATGGAGCTGAATGTCATGATATTAGATGCGATTACTCTATACTGCGACAACAACGATACCATAGCCCTCGCTAAGGAGTCAAGATCTTACCAGAAGTCCAAGCATATAGAGTGGTAATTTCACATTATACATGAATATCTTGAGAAGAAGTTCATCGAGATACAGAGAGTTGACTCCATAAACAATGTGGTGGATCTGCTGATGAAGTCTTTAAGCCAGCAGAAGATCAAAGCTCATCTTGAGAAGATTGGATTTAGGTTTATGACCAACTGACTTTAATAGAAGTGAGAGTTTGTTGGATGTGTGCCCTAGAAGCTAATTTTGGTTGACACATATTATAATTCTAGGATACAAAATTTATACTTATAAATTTTATTAATAAAAAGATATTTTTTATTTCAATCAGGTTTTAAGTATCTATGATTCGTTCAAGGGATTAACAGATGATAATATATATTCTTAAAATATTAAAAATTTAGAATATATATTATTGATAGTTAATTCCTAAAAGCTTTCGATCGAGGAATCATTATGGAGGATGGTGATTGATCCAGTTAGATCGATGTACAGATTGCTTCTCTTACGGATAGATGAGTCTCCATTTGCATTGTGGAGATACTGGAGTGAGAGTATCAGTGGTTGTTAGAGAACAACTTGCACTAAGCATGACCAACACGAGCAACCACTTGGATGTCAATTACTCGTTGGTGATTTTCTCATTGCTACAGTGGTGTGAGTGGTCTTTTGATCTGTAGTGCCTCAATTATTTACAGTGAGGTTACTGTAGTTTGACTGCACATAAACTTGGACTCTTAGTCATTTAAGTCTTTGCGGTACATGTTGGCTATAGTAGGTTCAGATTCACTATTAAGAGTAGGATGCATCTAGATGAAATTTATCGATCTTGATAGAAAAGGAGTAATCCTATGTAATTCATGAAACTGAGTTCAGAAAGTCTTTGATCAAAGTAAGTGTGAATACTAAAAAAAAATTTTCATAAAAAATTATAAATAAACTCGAGTTGAGCTAATCATGCATATGATTGATATTGGATTTTGATAAATTTTTCATAACCTCTGTCTAGTCGAAAATCACGATAAAAGGATTGAATCACATAATAACTGCATTTAGAGGTTTAATACTTTCATTTTGTTGGGTTGTCAATATATACTGCTAGGTATCACTGATGGATTATGAAACTCATCAAGCATCATCTTGATGATCGATGATCTTTGATGGACAAAGTTGGAATTGATACAACCTATCGAAGCAAAGTTGGAATTAATCTAACCCATCGAAAAGAGTTTCGATGATACTGTGATAGAGATCACAGTATATCTCACTATCAGACAGAATAGAATCTATGGGATTACATACAATAGAGGTATTTGACTGATCAGATGGTTAATTAGTGATTATGAATTGTTATTGGGTCTAATCATCAATATGATTGATGATTAATCTAATGCAAAATTGCCATAATATAATTCTCTCAGAGTTAGTGAGTTGTAAGAAGATTAATTAGCAATTGAACTGCTAATTATCTCAATCTGATTGAGCAATGGGATTCGGATCAAGTCTAATTGAATTGGATTTAATTTGATTTGATTTAGGTTTGATTAGATCAAATCTAATTGAGTTATGAGATAATCAATTGCAAGAAAAATCAATTCCTGATTTAATTAGGTCTTGGATTCAACTAACTTTCTAATGGGATTAGGTTCTTATTGGGGAGATTGAATTTTTAATTGGATTAGGTTTTCTCCTCTCCTTGGGTGCAACCAAATCAGATTTGATTGGGATTTTAATGAAGCACCTTGAGAGTTCCATTGAACTAGGACTTGCTCTCCCTAGTGCCGCCCCATATGAAGCCACCCATATTCCTCATGCAAACCTTATTTTTGCATGAGAAAGCTCACACTAATAACTTCTCCATGCCCACCCTTCTTCTCACATTCCATGTGCGCCACTTAGAGATAAGGATAAAGTTTCATTGAAAGTTTATCCTTATCTCTAACTCTTGGATGCCATCTACAAAAAGGGGTGGTTTTGGGCTTGTGGAAGCATAAATTTCTATGAAAGAAATCTGATTTTCTATCACGAGAAAAGAAGAGAGAAAGGGGTTGGCCATGAGGCATCTTGGGCGTGCATCCCTTCTTGGCATGGGGTTTTGAGAAAAGAGAAAAGAAAAGAGAAAAAAGGGTTTTCTTGAAGTCTTCTTCTTCCTCCAAATCTTCTTCTCTGAGAGAGTCTAAGAGATTTGAAGAAGGCTTACCATCAACCATCAAGAAGCGATTTCTGCAAGAGAGCTAGCACCCCGAAAATATCAAAGAGCCTCTAATCAGATCAAGACCTCGTGTGGATACCTGTAGAGGTCGGATGCTTGTGTGGCTTAAGAAATCCAGACATCTATGATCATCGACTGCGGTATAGATCGATCCGTGCAAAAAGTATGGAGATTGGATCTCTTCTTGGTAGATTAAATATTAGATCAAATTTTAGATGCATATTTATGTTTATATCATAGATCCATTATTAGATGGTTTGTAGATCAGATCTAATGCATATCTAGATTAAAATGTTTAATCTAGATTTACTTCCGTTGCTTAATTCAAAAATATTTTGAAATTACATGCATGAAACCACCTAATCCAACACCAGTACGACTTGCTTAGACATGATTCGATTCATTTTAAAGGAGCCATAGGATCGGACTAGGTTCTAAAATTGGATCCGTTCTATTTTCTAAATTGGATCTGAATTTGCTGAATTTAGATCCGACTTGATCTGATCCCAACTCGATATACCGTTCGGACCTAAATCTATTTGAACCTATAGATTGTGATTTAAGACTTGCATGAGCAACACCTTTAATATAAAAATAGGTTTAAAATTATTTTTATATCTTAATTTGAGAACAATATTATTCATTATGTATTTTGTATAGTCAATAGTAGTTGGCTATATGATAATTAAAAAGTAGTTGGCTACATTTGTCTAGATCTAATCCAAATCTCATTTTTTCGACTTAGGACTAGGTTATACATGGATCCGATCTAAACTAAATGATCCGTCAGGTTGAAAATTTTGCCTATAGACCCAATTCGATCCAATCCAATATGAACTGAATGATTTATTAGATTGAAAAATTTATCTATAGATCCGATCCAATTCAATTCAATTTTCTATTGGATTGGGACTGGGCCTAATATTAGAATCCGATCAAAAAATTAGATCAGATAAGAATCATTTATGATCAAATCTAATCCAACCCATTTGTATCCCTACGAACAATCACAATTGAGACAAATCTCTTTAGTTCAGTCCTGGACCAGAAAAGAAATCGATTTTATTCTGCGAGCTTGTAATTGGATTTATACGGACCTATCCATCCCACAATGACTGATCAAAGCCAGGGAGGCAGAGAGACCAAAACCAAATCCAAACCCAAAACAAGTTATAACCGCATTAATTCAAATTTAGTCCCATCATGAGAAGTTGTTACCGGCGAATTCAGAACGGGTTGGCGGGCCCTCAACCAAAACTGCCGACATCCCTCTTGTATTTAGCCAACGTAGGGCGGCGTCCAACGAAAGCGGCATGGTTTTCGCGCGCTCAACATCCGAAACGGCCTTCAGTTCTCAGACCTCCCCTTTCTCCCTTCCCTCCCGACGAGAGAGAGAAGGGGAGAGTCGCGAGCTAGAGAGGGAGACGGGGGAGTAAAGAGAGCGAGGGAGGGCTTCTGGCTCTGGGATCGGGCCATCCTGGTTCTCCAGGAAGCGCAGAAGCCGTAGCGAGGTCATATCTCCGTTGATGATTTCTCTTTCTCGGCCGCCATGACTGGAGTGGGGCTGTACGAGAGGAGGAAGGTGGTCGTAGTGGGGGGAGGCGTCGCGGGCGCTCTTCTCTCCAAGACCATTCAATGTTATGCCGATGTGGTCCTCATCGATCCGCAAGCATCTCTACCCCTCTTCTTTTAGTTGATGGGGGGCGGGGGGTAGGGCTTAGGAGGATGGATTGGAGAAATTTGATTGGAAAAAAACATTTCTTGTTGCGAATTAGGGCATCATTTTATTGGTGATTGTCTCAAGTAGCAATTTTGATGTGATTTTGGCAAATGGATGGTTAGAAAATCCTCAATAGCCGGACTTCTTCTTGTTGCAAATTAGGGCATCATTTTGTTGGTGGTTGTTTCAAGAAGCAATTTTGATGTGGTTTTGGAAAATGGATGGTTAGAAAATCCTAAAAAGCCGGAATTTATTATTGAGTTTTACGTGTAACCATATTCTTTGTCAATGGGGAATTAGTCAAGCTGGTCATTGACTCCGATTTTGACTCTGAAAGGTGGTGCTTCCACCATTATGTTCAAATTGAAGGGAAAAGGGAAAAGAGAGAAAAAACGTACATTGTACTGGTATTTGGATGAACATCGGTTTTTCCAAACAATTGCTTGAGCAAGCCTTTCCTTATTTGACCTTGTACATTCTTATTCTGTTTCCACACATTAGCAATTGAGGCACCTGCTCATGTTGATCATATTGAACATTTTGTGTTCCACTCTATTTTCACCATGGAGAGCTAATTATAATGTCTTCTTATAAGTTTGATATGCAAAAAATATCTTGCATATGAATTTTCATTTCTGTCTTACATTAAGATATTTAATTATTCTCTTTTGTTCCTCCGTTGTTAGAAAGGAATACTTTGAGATCCCCTGGGCGAACTTGAGATCAAAGGTGGAGCCCTCAGTTGCAGAGAAAACAATAATCAACCATTCTGATTACTTAGTTCATGGAAAAATAATCACGTCCTCTGCAACTAATGTTACTGAAACAGAGGTGGTAACTGCAGAGGGTCGTAAGGTGGCATACACACATCTTGTTGTAGCTACCGGTCATGCAACTTACACTCCCAGATGCAAGAGAGACAGGCTTGAACAGGTTGAAGAAGGTATGTACATTTAGTACTTTCCTAACATGTATGCACTTTAAGCAATTTCTTAACATGTATTGTCCTAATTTTGCTTCATGGAAATACCTTTGATTGAAAATTTCATTCATGGAAACATCTTTGATTAAAAATTTTCATTCACAGCAAAGCAATTTTCCACTCTCATCCAGGTTCTGTCTGCTAGATAGCCTGTCCAAACACTATAAAAAGCACCATTATTTCCTGAGATTTGTAATTCCAGAATATCTTTATCTGTTGATGAACTTTATCTAATTCATTTCAGTTCTAGTTTAACTAGATTTCCCCAATAAACAATGTGACCTACTCTCTTACTAATATAGGATGATGTATCTAGTAAAACTACCAAAAAACTGAATTTCCCCCTGTAAATCATGGACCCTACTTTCTTACTAAATGGATGATGGACAAGAGCATGTATATTCTGAATAGTATCAGGAATTTGGGATATATTGGACTTAGGCCTTCCCAAACCCCATAACAAAAGTGACTCAAGAACACCAGCAGATATTGATTTTGTTCTCTATATGTCAGTCAGATCTTATGGACTCCAGGTGTAGACCTAGGACCTGAACCAAAAAGAGCTATTGTTTGGGGTCGTTGGCCTTTCTTTTTTTTATTTTCCTTTTTTTTCTTGAATAGAGGTTGCTGGCCTTCTTAAGTACCAGAAACCTCAGTAATGCGCACCAATATGGGACTATACACACATACCTATGTGGGTCATTACACACTCCCTCTGTTTAGATAGACCTTCATTTTCTTGCTAGAGAAAGGGTCCAATGAGAAATAACAGGACTGCTTATTGTCAGCCCCGGAAAGGTCTGTGTTGCAGTGTCTCCTAACCACATGGATCAGCTCTGACACCATTTGTATTAACCTAGAACCTCACCCAAGAAGTGCTAGCTAGGGCCCTTCTTAGCCAATGCACGAGGCCATGCAGGAAACTCACGCTAGGGCAACCATATCCTGTATAAATCTTTATTAGCTTACTTTTTCACTTTATTATACCTACTAAAGTATATCTCATAGACATGGTAAAAGACTCAAGACTCTTTGGCGGACTCTGCTTGAAAAATCAAATTCATACTTTTAGTGGCCATTGATCACATTGAAGCATAAAAAGTTATGGGATCTCTAGAACAAAAAATGCACCTTGTTTTGTTCTCTTTGACACTTCCCAACATATTGTTTGACTAGATCTGGACTTCCATTCCAAACGAGTTCTATATCTTTGTTGCTACAGACATCCAAAGACCCCAGATACAATATAACCAAGTATTTTTGGATAACCAATGCATAACTGGTGTTTATGAAATCTGGCTGGCCATCCAGTTCCCAGAATGCTTTTAGTCATTTTAATAGTCTTCAACAATCAGTTCTCTTAATGGTCAGGATTGACCAGATATTTCACATATCATCTTATTTACCTACCAAAGAAAGGGGATACCAATTGAATGGTTCTGATCTACATTTCCTCCCAGTAATGCAGCATCAAGTTCGTTAATGTGGCATGAGTGAAATAGGAGTTAGCCAAGCTGCATCAGGTAATGTTATACATTGCCACTCTATTCACCGTCTGACATGATACTGATGTGGCACCTGATGATTGTGATCCACATGAATCACACCTATTCAGTCCTTTTATGCTAGATCGGGACTAAAGTGCCACTGCATAACATTACTCTGTGTCAAAGGCCTGCCTCTTTGCTCGACTATACATAAGTGATAGGAAATACATTTATTCCATGACTCAACTATGATTATGCCCTGTGACTTGATATAAGAAACAAGAAAAAGAAAGATATAAGACCAAGCAGTTCTACAAAAATGTGCCAATATTCATTCCATGAGAATTTTTATATCCAAATGCCTCTCTACCTCAACATCCCAAAATTGAAAATATATAAACCACACCACAAGTTAACAATGAAAGTCACGACTAATTTTTCTTCTATATCTCTTCTCTTTTTCTTTTAAAATTGCTGATTCATGAACCACTATATTTCTTGATCACATGTGCATAAGCACATCTACGTAATTGCTATTAAAAAAATGATATATTATGCCACTTCTTAAAATTCTCTTAATCATAACTCAGCTTGTTCCAATATGATAGAAATTTTTTAATAAGTATATATTTATCCTCTCTAATACTTCGGAAAAGGCTAATTAATTATGATATATTTACTCTCTCTCTCTCTCTCATACACAGAGAGAGAGAGAGAGAGAACAAATTTCCCTCTAGAAACTGAGCCCATGTGAAATTCCTTTATTAGGATATATGGCACATAAATCTATCAGATTTTGAATTTGTTTATTCATGTTTTATCCACCTGACAAATGCATATCATTATACATATGCGCATTTTCTTATCTTCATTTTTTACATGATAATCACATGTATTGGTCCAGGGAAACCCACATATTGTTGAGATTTATCTTTAGCTAAATACTAGTTGTATATCTCCCTCTAGAGAGAAGTTTCTGAACATTATGCTTTGAGTGGTTGGTATAGAAGTTTAAAATTCTCTTATTCTTTGACACTGCACAATCTAAGATTTTTTTCCGAGAATGGATCAGAAGATTCAGTTGGAATTAGATCAACTTGCATATGTATAATCAAATCTGGAATACTTGATACCATACCCTTCTTATAAACTAAATTTCAATTTCAGAAAATATGAAGATAAAAAATTCTGGTTCTATTCCAATCTTTGGAGGTAGACCAACGGGCGTTGAACTTGCTTCTGAGATTGCAGTTGACTACCCAGAGAAGAAGGTCACTCTCGTTCATAGTGAACCAAGATTGCTGGAATTTATAGGACAGAGAGCTGCCAACAAGACATTACATTGGTTAAAATCAAAGCATGTTGAAGTGCTTTTGGACCAGTCAGTTGATATTGACTCTGTATCAGAGGCTGATCGAGTTTTTAAAACTTCAGCTGGAGAAACCATAACAGCTGATTGCTACTTTTATTGTGTGGACCGACCATTAAAGTTCATCGTGGCTTCAAAATTCTGTGTTAAAAGATTGCCTCGACAAGGATGGAAGATTGATGGTTGATGAGCAGTTAAGAGTCTAAGGCCAAAAGAATATTTTTACCATTGGAGATATAACTGATGTTCCTGTAAGTCTGGTTCTCTGCCTTTCATTTATGTCAGGCTGCTGAGGCACATTATACATTTCAAGTAGCATTCTTGCATTCCGGCAGTTTACCAATTAATTTTAATTGGACATGTGGATATTTGATTGAAAGAGAGGTCCTGCATCAAATAGCTTGTTCAAAAATTGGTGAACTCTATAAGAGGCTTGTTTTCTGATAGAAATATTGTTTAATATGACACATTGTTTTATGTTGTCCTTCCGACCTGTTTAACATCAGGCTTAACATATTTTGCCAGACATAAATTTTCTTTCGCTTGCAAAACATCTGCTTTCAGCAAAATTTCAAAAAAAATTCTCTTTTGAAACTTAGCTGGATTACCATGTTAGTGTTCATATTTACAAGCTACAGCCATACTTGTCATTGCTTAAAATTCAAAGTCACATGACTGCAAATTATTTGAATGTTCTCACATTTTATCATTAAACATTCTCCCCCTTTAGATGACTGAGCATCTGCACATGCACACATGAATATATAAATAGATATGCACATTGTTTCCCATCTAAGCAACTTTAGAGGTGGGGGTGGGGGGTAGTGAATTGGGTTTTTTAAAAATTTTAAGTGATGTGTGCCACAATAAATATGATTTTGAAAATGCAAGTGATGTGTAGTGACAAGTATAGGAAGTAAGCAAAATAAGAAAACAAGTAAGCAAGTGTACAAGATAAGAAAGCAAGTCTAGAAATCAAAGCATCACAAACACAGGATTTATAATGGCTCAGTGCCAAACCCAGTATTTATATCCACTTTTCAAACTCCTACATGAAAATTTTAATCCACTAATCATTCTCAAGCGATTACAATATCAGATCTTACTGACCAAACATTCTAGCTTTTCCCAAACTAGTCACTCATTTTCCAGGCACGAGCAAATCCAATACACTTCGTTTCAAGGTAATCAACCTTTCCCCAAGTTTGGCACATCCAAAACTTGTTCCCTCAAATACAAGAAAGATACAATAAGAAATAATCAAAGCTCCTTAATGAGTATAAAATAAACAATAAGAGCATTTTACAAATTAATGGAGAAGCCTTTGAATGCACCCTCAGCTGGAAAAGAGTAGTGAATGCACTTGGGAGAGGTGGTTGGAGTTGAAATAAATACTTCTTGTACTAAATGTTTCAAACTCTTTGGAAGAAGCTTTTCCATGATTCTTGATGTGTTTAGAGCCATTAGAGAGTGGTTGAATGGTGTTAAATGCATCTTTTTCGGGTTGAAAACTGGCCATTATGGCCTATTAGGTTCCAGAGGTCGACATTAGAGTCGCCCCCTATTAGAGGGGTCAACATAGAAGTCGCTCCTATGGAAAAATAGAGAGCTAGCTCTTTGTTTGGCATTGTGGCACAGGAGGGATCGAACCTAAGGTCGCCTCCTAGCCTAAGAGTCGACACAAGGGTCGCCCCTTGTTGTATGCCAAGCTAGCCAAGCATTCCAGCTTCTTCAAAAATAAATGGGATGACACAGGGGTCGCTTCTTAAGTTTCAGGGGTCAGCTCTTGATGCCTAGCATGCCGATTTTTTGCATTTTTGGCCTTTGAACATCTTGGAATTGCCTCCTATCCTTCCAAAGTCATCTTTGAATGCCTTTGAGGCTCCCGAAAACTATCACCCTTGTCTCAAATTTGGAAAAACTTGAATTTTTGGCCTTCTCTATGCTTTCTTATTTGCTCAATTTTCTTTGATTTTCTTGAATTACACTTTTAAACTACTCCAAGAACATGTAATCATTATTACCCCTCTCAAAATCAATTCTTGGATCAACACACATTGATGTATCCATACTATATAAAATACATATAAATATACATTTAATGTTTCTCTTTCAAATTCTCTCTCAATCTATTTGGTTGCAGATCTGTTAAATGTATTCATTTTAGGATTTCTTTACCTGATGTGTTCCCACCCCTTGTTCTGTGAGGTTGGAATTGAATGTCACACTTCTGAATGTAATTTCTATGATAAAAGTGCATATATGCGATACTATTAGATGGTTATATTTAGTAAGATCGATCCTTATTTTCTTGGAGTTTCAAGTACAGTCTAAAATGAACTTAGTTTTGCAGTCTGTGTCTCAAGGGTGTTTGGCTGCTTTCCTTCATATTTATTTATGTAGAACAAAATGGAGGGAACTTTTTCTGTTACCAAAATTGTAAAAAGGATCTAAAATGACTTCCACTGAGGATTAATTTGATGGGAATAAATTACAAAGATCAAGCTTTGAACAGAATAAATTTTCTCAACTGTTATCTATGTTCCATCCATATGATATTAATTGTTTTTTGTGGGCAGGAAATTAAACAAGGATTCCTTGCACAGAAACATGCAATGGTGGTTGCAAATAACTTGAAGTTGCTGATCAATGGGGCTGAAGATAGTAGACTGGCCAAGTATAAGCCTGCAGCAACCATGGCAATGGTTTCACTGGGAAGGAAGGATGCTGTGGTGCATTTTCCATTCATAACAATGATTGGGTTCCTACTGGGATTTATCAAATCCAAGGATCTGTTTGTGCACAGGACAAGGCAGTAAATGAGGCTGGACCATGGTCACCCTTTACTAATATAGAGATGAGGAGCCCTTCATTGATTCATTAAGAACATGAATACATCAATAGATAAATAAAAAGCCCTGTATGCTGGGGCCAACCAACAAACAAGGAAGAGAGAAGAAGAGGATGGGACAGGAGAATCTGTTGTGGGCAGACTGTGGGGGGACCTCCCTTAATAGTCCCACATCGGGCAACTCTGGTGTGTGCATGTGCTTAAGTAGTGCGGCCCGCCTCTTATCCCGTGAGGCGCCTTTTGCCCATAGGGCAGAGGACAAAACCGTGACCTGTCGATCACGTGCGGCCCGTAGGGCGGCGCCGTCGGGGAAAGCAGACAATACCTTGCGTGCGGTGGAGAGGAAAAGGTGTCCGTAACCTTAACACGTGTGCACAACAGTGGCGCGCCAGATAGGGATAACCCGCCTCCTGTCGCTCAACACCTGCACCCTCCAGAGTGGGGGGGCATCTGTTGTGGGCAGGCTGTGGGGGGACCTCCCTTAATAGTCCCACATCGGGCAACTCTGGTGTGTGCATGTGCTTAAGTAGTGCGGCCCGCCTCTTACCCCGTGAGGCGTCTTTTGCCCATAGGGCAGAGGACAAAACCGTGACCTGTCGATCGCGTGCGGCCCGTAGGGCGGCGCCGTCGGGGAAAGCGGACAATACCTTGCGTGCGGTGGAGAGAAAAATGTGTCCGTAACCTTAACACGTGTGCACAACAGAATATATACCGGCAATGTTGGTCTCTCTCAAAACTCTTTAAGAAACTTTGTCTGAGGTTCCTCTTTCAGAACCAACACCCAGGAAGACCATATTATAAACACCAGTTCTCAAGATTTCTTCATATGTTCTTTCATTATGACTAAAATTCCTGTCCTTTTTCCTTTGAGCCATGGGATCTAAATCAGAACCCGCATGAGGATGTCCCAGGCCGGCTCTTCAAGGGACTGCTTCATTTATATATATTTGGACACCGGTGATTCTGCAGCATGTATCAGCAATTGTACATGATTATGTTTGCACGGGTCTCAGATATGTATGGTACTATAAAACCAGCATTTATTTGTGGTAATGCTATTGATTTGCTTTTTCTTGGTCTGCTTGGATTATTTGACATCCTGGTCTGCCATCTTGATTGGATATTTATTCTCTTAGAAAAATTTTTTGTACACCGCGGGCGGTGCAGAACCACATGCACTGTCCGAGGTGATTGGCTCACACATAGGATTGGAGCACGACATATAATTTTTTTTTTTTTCTTCTAACCCTATGTATGAGCCAATCATCATGGATAATGCACGCAGTTCTGTACCACCCTCGATGCACAAAGAATTTCTCATTCTCTTATTTTTACGTAGCGTATGACTCTGTTCCATGGATAGTCTTAGTGTAAGTGCACCCTGCATGGCTTGTGGCTCTCACCTTGACTTCCTATCAAAGTTTGGAGAACGTGGAGTGGCTCAATTTTGTTGTTGCTCGAACCTTAAAAAATGAGGGATTTATGAAAACTGGAGTAAAAATTTTGTCTGTCTAGTGGAACCCAGATCTGATGGCCGACTTGAGTTGTATCTTAACTTATAGCCAGTGATATAGTAGGCTTTTATTAAATTTAACCATTCTTTGGTGCAAGTTATATCATTTTCTTTTAAGATTCTCCTTGATGCTCTAAGATTACGTTTGGTGCATTGTCAGACAGTAATAATCTAGATTATCTGATAATTTAAATTATCTGTAATATAGATAGATTGTCAGTAATATTAATTACTGTGTTTGGTACACGCAAGAAATATTACAGTAAAATTATTGAAAATTTTGATAGACATATTTAGTATGACAATCAGATAATTAATAATGTAACATCAAATTTTCAAAATACTCTTAAATCAAATTTATTAAAATCACATCCCATGCACAAAATTTTTAAATTTTTAAAATAAAAAAATAAAAAAATATAATATAATATATAATATAATATATTATTATTATTATTTTTTATTTTTTCTTTCTTCTCCTTCCCCCGCATGCCACAACCCCCCAACCTCTGGCTACTTCATCCCCAGCCCCCTAGTCGTTCGCCCCTGGCCCCTCGGCAGTCGTGTCTCCGGCACCGCCCTCGGCCCTTTAGCCATTCACTCCACCCCCTGCACCGTCCCCTGGCCCCTGGCGAACTTGCACTCCATGCCCTCCGTAGCTGCCTCCTTCGCCACCTTCACCCATCCGTACTGCCAGTCCCCCGCACCCCACCCCCCATGCTATCCTCTGGCCACCCGCACCGCCTGTCGGTCGCTCGTGCAGCCTCTCTTTCCATGTAGAGACCGACGGATCTCAATAGAGCGGCAATTCTCCTTGATTGCTGGCGGCTGCTATCAAGGAGACGACGATGACCCGCCGATCGTCTGGATTCCGACTGCTGCTGGCCAGATGTGTAGAGGAGGGCATTGGTTTTGGTCCTCCTTTTCGCTGCCCATTGTGAAGAAGAAGACCGTGAGATTTTTTTAGGATATTTTTGTCCAAAATTTTTTTTGCAAGATTATCAACGTAATGGTAATCTGGATAGCCACCCTTCCTCTTGGTAATTCAGATTACCTCCTATGAGGTAATTTGGATTATTTGGTAATTTGGATTACTAATCCAAAAAAGTATATCAAATATGGTGATCTGATGGGATTCCTTTAAATTGCTAGCAATATGGATAGATTGCCAGCTACCAAACACAACTTAAGAGCATGGAATAGTCATATAATATCTTGATCGGAGTTTCTCTATTTTGTTAATGTGATAATCCGACCCAATTGGGCCTAAAACCAGCTCACAAAGCCCAATAAGCCCATTAAACAAAAAAAAAAAAAAAAAAAATAGAGCAGGAAGACTCCCGATCGGAGTCTTCCTCTTCTCCGATCAAGAATCAGAGTCCTAGGGCCATTGAAAGACCCTAGGACGAGCTCTATAAGAACCCTTCCCCTCTCCTCTATGGGTAGACCCTGCAGCCACCGATGATTGCCGGAGATTTTTCTCCAATTTTCCCGATTGAAGCCGCGGCCTCCTATTCTTGTGCTCACCGGAAAACAGAGGCCGAAGACGCCGCCGGAGCTCAGGTAAGGCTCCAACCTTTCTTCCTCTCCTTCTTCCGTTTCCCCTCTGGCCCCAAACATCATTGTCGGTCGCCGACTTTGCCGGAAATCGAGAAGAAAATGATGCCCTGTTTTTCTCCTGTTCGGCCGAGTCATCTTTCACCCTTTTCCGACCATCGACGCCGTCGTTTGCGGCATCTCACCCTTAGGTTTGGACCCCCACCCCTCTATCTGTCTTTTTCGAAAGTCATGGCCGCCGGTGATAGGCCAATGACCGGAGAAATCCGTGGAAAGGAGGCAGTCCCCTATTTTTCATTTTTTTTCTAAATCTCCTGCCGGCCGAGCCTCACCGCCGGCGTTCTGTTGCTCCCTGCTGTCGGCCGCCGCTGTCGGACCATCGATTGTGCCGCTGCAGCCCGTCGGACCACGGACGACGCCCCTCTGTTCCCCTCCCGTTCGGCCAAAGAAGAGGAAAGAAGGAAGAAAAGAAGAGAAGGAAAAAGAAAAAGAAAAGAAAAAAAAGGAAAAAGAAAAAGAAAAGAAAAAAGGAAAAAAAAAAGAAAAGAAAAGAAAATGCAAAATAGAAAAATAATAAAATAGAAAAAAAAATAATAATAAGAAAAGAGAAAAATTCTCTCTCTTCCCTCTTTCTCCCTCTTTCTCTCTCTCTATTGTCTCTCTCTAAAAAGAAAAAGAAAAAGAAAAAAAGAAAAAGAAAAAAAAAGAAAAAAAAATATAATAATAAAAAAATACATCTGAGAGAAAGTTTTTCTCATCTCTCTCTTAAGTCTTTCTCTCTCTAGAATTAGACTCTCTCTACCTTCTCTCTATATTTTCTCTCTCTAGATTTTTTTCTTATTTTCTCTCTCTAAATTTTTCTCTCTCATTATGGATTTCGTCTCCCTAGGGTCATTCTCTCTCTGATTGCATCACAGACCCTAGGATAAACTTAAGATGAAAATATGATGATCTGAGATTGCTCCGAAATTCATGCAGTAGATTAGATCCTGATCCGATTCTTCTTCGAAATTGATAATATCAATCATGGTTAATCTATATTAAGTCACCTTGATATGACCTCTGATGATCTCAATCATGATTGCCATTTTTAAAGGATACGAAGATTCTCTCTCCACTTTCTCTCTCTACTTTCTCTCTCATGACCAACAGTCTCTCTCTAAAAAAAAAGTCTATGAATCCTGTATCGAGTCATGCCTTCATCTTTTAGAAGCTTATATTGACTCTAACAAGATCTGAAGTTGCTTTGATATCCGTGCTGTATGTCAACCTCATTTGATCGTATCAAAGATCTTTCAAATTTATTAAAGAATCCTATTGATTGATCTTGACTTTAATTCGATCTGTGCCTCACGATTTCTTGATCAAGTCACTTGAATCTGACCCTCAGATCAGAGATCCTGAATTGTCCTGGTATCTGGATGGTTCGACACATCCGGACAACAGTCTTCTTTCTTTATGATTAATCTTGTTATATTTATGGAATAGAATTTGATAATGATTTGATATTTTAAATAGGATTAGCTGATTCTTCTAACGAAGTCTAAAGATCTAAGATGAAAGAGGTAAGTAGTGTTTACTTTTACTGAATTTATCTGGTATATTATGAATTAAATAAATTTATGCATGCTTGCGATTGAAATTATTTATTAAAATAATTGTTGAAAATTATTTATGATGAAAGTTAATTGTAGAAAATTATTTATGATTGAAGTTATTTGTGGAGCAATTATTATGATGATATATGATCTCAAAGAATGTTATAATTGATTTGACTCGAATATCAATTAATTTTATTATTCTTGAAAATAATATATGAATTGGAAGACAATATGAAATTGACAATCTGACTGTGTTGAGGACCCCGCCAATAGGGGCATATACGTTGGCAATTGACTGTCCTGAGAATTTACGTCGCCAGTAAGACCAGCGACATGTCGCCAGATAGACCAGCGACAAAACCGCCAGCTAGACCAGCGGTTCCAAAGGACTTTGCTGCCAGATGATTCGCAGCCCACCGCAAGCAGATACGCGGTATTATGATCCTACCACAGGGATAATATGGTCATAGTCATGGTTGGTAAGAAGAATTTAAGAAATTGATGAATTTAAGAAGAAAAATATAATTAGAAATTATGATGAATTGACTTTTATATATGATTGACAGTATGAATATGATTTCATGAAATTACATATTGATTTGTTATGCATAGTATTATTTGCCTGATTATTCAGTTAAAGGTATACACTGCTTACTGGGCTATTTAGCTCATGATAAGTTTTATGTTTTTCTTACAGATCCAGAAAATTAGCATGATGCGGGTTTTCGGTTTGGAGAGCGATTAGAGATGGAGTTAACTCATTGATTTAGGATTTTTCTCAGAATTGATTCAAGACTTTTAGTTTTGTTTTAGTGTTGACTTTCTCAGACAGTTACTTTCTTTTGAACACTAAGTTTTGATTTATTTTTGAATTAAGGTTTGATTATTGAATAAAAAAAAAATTTTATTTAACTGTTTGTGAAGATATCATGATGAGATACCTTGCATGCTTATGAAAAAAGTATTCTATAAGTATACGGCGGTTGCCATGACCCTCGATTCAAATCTCGGGTCGGGGGCGTGACAATTAATATGGTATCAGAGCTTAGGTTATAATCTTTGGGGATTATGATATATAAAAAAAAAATGATTAGGATATGATAGATTAATATCAGAGCTTAGGTTTAAGATCATTGAGATTATAAAGTGATATCAAAACTTTATGTATGATCAATAGGATGTGACCGAGTGGAGTATAATGGATAACATCAGAGCTTAAGATTATGATCATTAAGGACGTGATAGAATGATATAAAGTTTAGATTATGATCACTAGAGAATATGACTTAAGTGGTATTTGAGCTTAAGGTTATCATTATTCGGGATTGTGACTTTAGTGATATGTGAACTTGAGGCTAAGATCATGAGGAACATGATAGATACAAAAGAAAGGATTCAATAATTTGATTTCGAATCAATAGGTATTATGATGAAATTTATGCATAAGTGGCATATGATGTCTATAATAGAATTGAGGAGTTATATCTTAGATTTCAATTAGCAAGGTTGATCTGAGTACGAGAAGTGTTGACCCTAGAATGAAGTGGGAGGTATTGATATATTATGTTAGGTATATTTGATGACATTGGAATGCTAAACCTATATGGATAAAGGACATGATAACTTTGCTGATTTTGATGTTAATTTCATTGCAAAGAAAGGTTGGTTTGGAAGTTGTCTAAATGATTGTAAGGTAAATCAAAGGTTAACTCAAATTAATTCTAGACATATTAGATTCTTGAGGAGTGGTGAAGTTTATGTAATAAGTTCAAACATAGAAGGTGGATGAAGATTTAATTTTGATGTGCTATGCCTAAGAGATAGTAATGACAAGAAAACCTTAAATTTTATCCTAAATTGTATATGAAATCTGAAAGTTGGATCTATCTCTGATTGATTTAATATACAAAGATATCTTTTATTTTTGATAGACTTAGATAATTTGGTAAGTTGAGATCAGAGTGCGCAGCAAAAGCGTGGTGGTCTGAATTGATTAGAAATATTAATCCTTTAAATCTAAAGATATTATAAAATACGTTAGTTGTAAATAAGGAAGGATTTTACTGATAATAAATGGATGCTAGAGAGAAAATCTATCTGATCAAGGAGAGACTCAAAGCAGTATAAGATAGACAGAAAAGTTGGGCAGATAGAAAAAGAAGAGAATTAGAAATTTATTTTGATGATCATATTTTTCTAAAAATATCACCTACAAAAAGTGTCATGAGGTCTGGGAGACATGGTAAGCTGAGTCCGCGATAAAATGGACCTTTTAAAATTTTAAATCAAGTAGGAGATGTTGCTTTTGAACTAGCCTTACCACCAGATCAGTGTGATAAAGTATGAGCCATTGCAAGTTCACGAAGATCTAACCTATGAAGAATTTTCTCTCTGAATTATTGATCGAAAAGAGCAAGTTCTAAGACAGCATATTATTTCATATGTAAAGATTCATTAGAGTAATTATGAAGAGAGAGAGGCCACATGGGAGCTTGAAGATGATATGAAGACGAGATATCCACACTTATTTGAAAATAAAGGTATGTTAAATTTCGAGGACGAAATTTTTTTTTAGGGGGGTAGAATGTGATAATCCGGCCCAATTGGGCCTAAAACCAGCTCACAAAGCCCACTAAGCCCATTAAACAAAAAAAAAAAAAAAAAAAAAAGAAAAACAGAGCAGGAAGACTCCCGATCGGAGTCTTCCTCTTCTCCGATCAAGAATCGGAGTCCTAGGGCCATTGAAAGACCCTAGGACGAGCTCTATAAGAACCCTTCCCCTCTCCTCTATGGGTAGACCCTACAGCCACCGATGATTGCCGGAGATTTTTTCTGATTTTCCCGATTGAAGCCGCGGCCTCCTATTCTTGTGCTCACCGAAAAACAGAGGCCGAAGACACCGCCGGAGCTCAGGTAAGGCTCCAACCTTTCTTCCTCTCCTTCTTCCGTTTCCCCTCTGGCCCCAAACATCATTGTCGGTCGCCGACTTTGCCGGAAATCGAGAAGAAAATGATGCCCTGTTTTTCTCCTGTTCGGCCTAGTCATCTTTTACCCTTTTCCGACCATCGACGCCGTCGTTTGCGGCATCTCACCCTTAGGTTTGGACCCCCACCCCTCTATCTGTCTTTTCCGAAAGTCATGGCCGCCGGTGATAGGCCAATGACCGGAGAAATCCGTGGAAAGGAAGCGGTCCCCTGTTTTTCATTTTTTTTCTAAATCTCCCGCCGGCCGAGCCTCACCGCCGGCGTTCTGTTGCTCCCTGCTGTCGGCCGCCGCTGCCGGACCATCGACTGTGCCGCTGCAGCCCGCCGGACCACAGGCGACGCCCCTCTGTTCCCCTCCCGTTCGGCCAAAGAAGAGGAAAGAAGGAAGAAAAGAAGAGAAGGAAAAAGAAAAAGAAAAGAAAAAAAGGAAAAAGAAAAAGAAAAGAAAAAAGGAAAAAGAAAAAAAAAAGAAAAAAAAATGCAAAATAGAAAAATAATAAAATAGAAAAAAAAATAATAATAAGAAAAGAGATCTCTTCCCTCTTTCTTCCTCTTTCTCTCTCTCTATTGTCTCTCTCTAAAAAGAAAAAGAAAAAGAAAAAAAGAAAAAGAAAAAAAAAGAAAAGAAAAATATAATAATAAAAAAATACATCTGAGAGAAAGTTTTTCTCATCTCTCTCTTAAGTCTTTCTCTCTCTAGAATTAGACTTTCTCTCTCTACCTTCTCTCTATATTTTCTCTCTCTAGATTTTCTTCTTATTTTCTCTCTCTAAATTTTTTTCTCTCATTATGGATTTCGTCTCCCTAGGGTCATTCTCTCTCTGATTGCATCACAGACCCTAGGATAAACTTAAGATGAAAATATGATGATCTGAGATTGCTCCGAAATTCGTGCAGTAGATTAGATCCTGATCTGATTCTTCTTCGAAATTGAAAATATCAATCATGGTTAATCTATATTAAGTCACCTTGATATGATCTCTGATGATCTCAATCATGATTTCCACTTTTAAAGGATACGAAGATTCTCTCTCCACTTTCTCTCTCTACTTTCTCTCTCATGACCAACTTTCTCTCTCTAAAAAAAAAGTCTATGAATCCTGTATCGAGTCATGCCTTCATCTTTTAGAAGCTTATATTGACTCTAACAAGATCTGAAGTTGCTTTGATATCCGTGCTGTATGTCAACCTCATCTGATCGTATCAAAGATCTTTCAAATTTATTAAAGAATCCTATTGATTGATCTTGACTTTAATTCGATCTGTGCCTCATGATTTTTTGATCAAGTCACTTGAATCTGACCCTCAGATCAGAGATCCTGAATTGCCCTGGTATCTGGATGGTTCGACACATCCGGACAATAGTCCTCTTTCCTTATGATTTAATCTTGTTATATTTATGGAATAGAATTTGATAATGATTTGATATTTTAAATAGGATTAGCTGATTCTTCTAACGAAGTCGAAAGATCTAAGATGAAAGAGGTAAGTAGTGTTTACTTTTACTGAATTTATCTGGTATATTATGAATTAAATAAATTTATGCATGCTTGCGATTGAAATTATTTATTGAAATAATTGTTGAAAATTATTTATGATGAAAGTTAATTGTAGAAAATTATTTATGATTGAAGTTATTTGTGGAGCAATTATTATGATGATATATGATCTCAAAGAATGTTATAATTGATTTGACTCGAATATCAATTAATTTTATTATTCTTGAAAATAATATATGAATTGGAAGACAATATGAAATTGACAACCTGACTGTGTTGAGGACCCCGCCAATGGGGGCATATACGTTGGCAATTGACTGTCCTGAGGATTTACGTCGCCAGTAAGACCAGCGACATGTCGTCAGATAGACCAGCGACAAAACCGCCAGTTAGACCAGCGGTTCCAAAGGACTTTGCTGCCAGATGATTCGCAGCCCACCGCAAGCAGATACGCGGTATTATGACCTTGCCACAGGGATAATGTGGTCATAGTCATGGTTGGTGTTGGGTATAAAATACCCACAGCCGGAACCCTCACCGACATCAGCTACAGAACAGCTCCGCCCGGACTCCTACGGGAGTCGGGCTCCGCCTCCGACATCGGCTACAGAATAGCTCCGCCCGGACTCCTACGGGAGCCGGGCTCCGCCTCCGACATCAGCTACAGCTCCGCCCGGACTCCTACGGGAGCCGGGCTCCGCCTCCGACATCAGCTACAGAACAGCTCCGCCCGGACTCCTACGGGAGCCGGGCTCCGCCTCCGACATCGGCTGCAGAACAGCTTCACCCGGACTCCTACGGGAGCCGGGCTCCGCCTCCGACATCAACTACAGCTCCGCTCAGACTCCTACGGGAGCCGGGCTCCGCCTCCGACATCGGCTGCAGAACAGCTCCGCCCGGACTCCTACGGGAGCCGGGCTCCGCCTCCGACATCAGCTACAGCTCCGCCCGGACTCCTACGAGAGCCGGGCTCCGCCTTCGACATCAGCTACAGAACAGCTCCGCCCGGACTCCTACGGGAGCCGGGCTCCGCCTCCGACATCGGCTGCAGAACAGCTCCGCCCGGACTCCTACGGGAGCCGGGCTCCGCCTCCGACATCAGCTTCAGAACAGCTCCGCCCGGACTCCTACGGGAGCCAGGCTCCGCCTCCGACATCGGCTGCAGAACAGCTCTGCCCGGACTCATACGGGAGCCGGGCTCCGCCTCCGACATCAGCTACAGCTCCGCCCGGACTCCTACGGGAGCCGGGCTCCGCCTCCGACATCAGCTACAGCTCCGCCCGGACTCCTACGGGAGCCGGGCTCCGCCTCTGACATCAGCTACAGAACAGCTCCGCCCGGACTCCTACGGGAGCCGGGCTCCACCTCCGACATCGGCTGTAGAACAGCTCCGCCCGGACTCATACGGGAGCCGGGCTCCGCCTCCGACATCAGCTACAGCTCCGCCCGGACTCCTACGGGAGCCGGGCTCCGCCTCCGACATCAGCTACAGAACAGCTCCGCCCGGACTCCTACGGGAGCCGGGCTCCCCTTTGACATCAACTGCTGGTAAGCTCCGTCCGGACTCCCACGGGAGCCGGGCTTCACCTTTAATTTTGATTACAGAGGGCTCCGCCCGGACTCCTACGGGAGCCGGGCTCCGCTCTCAGTGTCAACTGCTGGTAAGCTCCGTCCGGACTCCCACGGGAGCCGGGCTTCACCTTTAATTTTGATTACAGAGGGCTCCGCCCGGACTCCTACGGGAGCCGGGCTCCGCTCTCAGTATCAACTGCTGGTAAGCTCCGTCCGGACTCCTATGGGAGTCAGACTTCACCTTTAACTTTGTCTGCAGGGGACTCCGCCCGGACTCCTACGGGAGCCGGGTTCCGCCCGCGACTTCAGCTCCGGGAGGGTTCCGCCCGGACTCCCACAGAAGTCAGACTCTACCCACAACCCCAACCGCCAGGAGGGCCCCTCCCGGACCTCTACAGAGGCCGGATTTCGACCGCTGCCAAGCTTCAATCAACAGGTCCGCACCCCCTGGCAGGTCACCATAACAACCATGATCCTGTTCCACTTCCTGTAGTGGATTCCGCGCGGCTCCATCACCCCCTGCGGCGGACCCATTACTCTCTGACAGGCTGTATCAATGGCCACGATTCTGCTCCACTCCCTACGGCAGGTGCTGCGCAACTCCACTACTCCCTGACAGCTAGCGGCCACGGACGCCGCTCCACTACCTGCAACTGGCTCTACGTGGCAGGCCGTAACAATAGCCACGTGTCTACTCCACTATCCTTCGCAATCAATTCTCCTGGCCATGGGTGGCCCACTACCAGACGGTTACAAACGTCGCCATCAATCCGTTGCCTCCTCCGCCTATAAAAGGGGGACCCAGATACGTTATTCTTTAAGCTCATTTTTTATCTAAAAACTCTGCTAAATTCTCCGTTCGAGCACTCCATTCTTGTTGAGGCAGAGAACTGACTTGAGCGTCGGAGGGTCTTGCCGGAGCAACCCCACCTCCGGTTTAGACTTCCTTTGCAGGTCCCGACGGCGACCGCGGCTTCCCCGACTCCAGCTTCTCCGGCGCAAGCAGATTTTTGCACCAACAGGATTGGCGCTAGAGGAAGGGCTGTGTCTTCGCAGTATCTTTGTTCTTAAAGGAGCGCTCAACGGATCCGCTTCCGGCCATCTTTTCCGGCGCCCAATCCTCCTTCCCTCATCGGATGCCCTCTCACGAGGTCTCTGCACAACTACCTCCGGCTATGGTCGTCGATAAGGGGTGGCCGGATGACCGATCTCTGCCGGATTCCGTCAACGTCATCTCGGGGGAATCCCGGCGGGAGGCAATCAGCACACCAGCTGCATCCCCCAAGCGACAAAAAGTTGAAGAACCCATAACCTTCACTGAAGTGGACACCCAGGGAGTCCAATTCCCTCATAACGACGCGGTCGTAGTTTCTTTGAACATAGCAAATTATGACGTCCGTCGCATTCTCGTCGACAACGGGAGTTCGACCGACATCCTGTTCTACAACGCCTTTTCAAGAATGGCCACTCTTAGCGGTCATCTGAGACCGATTTGCTCCCCCTTGATAGGGTTCACCGGTGACGCCGTTCCAACGGAGGGAATGATAGCTCTGACTGTGACCGCGGGCCAGTATCCAAAGCAGTCTAGAGCTTTGGTGAATTTCCTGGTGGTAAAGGTGCCATCCGCCTACAATGCAATCCTTGGCCGACCCGGCCTCAATGCCCTCAGAGCTGTTGTTTCAACCTACCATTTGAAATTGAAGTTTCCCACTGACCAGGGGATCGGGGAGGTCCGGGGAGACCAAGCCCTGGCCAGACATTGCTACAACATCGCCTTGCAAAGAAGCGATCAAGCGGACCTCTGTCCGGTCGATGGATTGGATGCTCGCGATGACCTCGCTGAAGAGAGGGGCGGTCCTATCGAAGACCTAATACCAATCCCTTTGAATGATGGGAACACGGAGCATGTGGTGTTAATTGGCTCCAACCTGGGGGAGGAGATGCGGACGCGTCTCGTAGATTTTCTCCGAAGGAATGCGGACGTTTTCGCATGGATCCCGACGGACATGCCGGGGATCGACACAGAAGTCATGGAACATCATCTGGCGGTCGACCCTAAACATCGGCCGACAAAAGAAAAAATCCAAAATCATGCCCCGGAAAGGCAGAAGGCGATAGCCGAGGAAGTGGATAAGCTTCTCAAGGCCGGATTTATTAAGGAAGTCAATTATCCTGAGTGGATCTCCAATGTTGTTTTGGTCAAGAAAGCAAACGGCAAGTGGAGGATGTGTATCGACTTCAAAAAGCTGAATAAGGCTTGTCCAAAGGACAGCTACCTCCTTCCCAGAATCGACCAACTGGTGGACGCTACCTCAGGCCATGAGCTCCTAACTTTTATGGACGCGTTCTCTGGCTATAACCAGATTAGAATGGCATCGGAAGATGAAGAAAAGACAGCTTTCATCACTAATCGCGGCCTTTACTGCTACAGGGTCATGCCGTTCGGCCTCAAGAACGTGGGCGTCACCTATCAACGACTGGTGAACAAAATCTTCAAAGAGCAGATCGACCAAAACATGGAGGTTTACGTGGACGATATGCTTGTAAAAAGCAGATCTTCCAGAAATCATGTCGCCGACCTCGAGGAAACCTTTGGCGCTCTTCGAAAGTATAAAATGAAGCTGAACCCGATCAAATGTGCTTTTGGGGTAACCTCAGGAAAGTTCCTGGGCTTCATGGTATCAGGGCGCGGGATCGAGGCCAATCCGGAGAAAATTCGCGCCATCCAAGATATGACCGCCCCAAGGTCGATCAAAGAGGTTCAGTGCCTCACGGGGAGGATTGCGGCTCTTAATCGCTTTGTCGCGAGGTCGGCCGAACGATGTTTGCCCTTCTTTCAAACCCTCAAGCAGCCGAAGAACTTCTGTTGGACCTCTGAATGCCAACAGGCATTCGAAGAATTAAAAGGCTACCTTAGCTCACCCCCACTGCTGGCGAAGCCCGAACCTGGGGAGAAATTATTTTTGTACCTGGCAGTCTCTCCCACAGCCCTCGCAGCTGTCCTTGTCAAAGAAGAAATGAAAGTCCAGCGGCCGGTCTACTACATTAGCCGCGCGCTGAGGGACGCCGAGACCAGGTATACTAAATTAGAAAAACTGACCTACGCCTTGTTGATTGCAGCTCGAAGACTCCGACCTTACTTTCAAGGGCACACGGTGACGCTACTCACCGATCAACCGATCAAGGCGGTTTTGCACCGAGCTGATACCTCTGGAAGAATGGCAAAATGGGCCATCGAGCTCACAGAATTCGACATCAACTACAAACCTAGACCTGCAATAAAGGCCCAAATATTGGCAGATTTCATAGTAGAGTGCACCATCCCCGAGGAGGCCGAGCCTGAGCAGAGCAAAGTTGACGACCTGAAGACTCAACCGAACTCCCCCAACGAAGAAGCCAGTCCCTCCGATTGCTTTTGGACCCTCTATGTGGACGGATCTTCCAACATGGCAGGCGCGGGTGCAGGCCTGATCTTGGTCAGCCCGGAGGGAGTCATCGCTGAGTACGCTCTGCGTTTCGAGTTCCCCGCAACAAACAATGGAGCAGAATATGAAGCTCTGATTGCAGGATTAAGGGTCGCCAAAGAGCTTGGAATAGGTCAACTCCGGGTGTACAGCGACTCCCAACTTGTGGTGGGACAAGTCAGCGGGAGCTATGAAGCACGGGAGGACAGTATGGCCAAATATCTTGAGAAAGTGAAGGAGTTCACCCCTACCTTTAGCAGTTTCGACATCAGGCAGATTTCAAGGTCGGAGAATACCAGAGCCGATCTTCTCTCCAAACTGGCGACATCGGCTCCGGCCGAATTGCCCAAAGGCGTCCTCTTTGAAGTTCTAAAACATCCGAGTACAGAAGAACCACGGCCCGTAATGGAGATCGACCACGAGCCCAGCTGGGTCGACCCACTGATAACCTATCTTAGAGATGGAGTTCTCCCCCAGGACGCGAAAGAGGCCCGAAAACTCCGAAATCAAGCCTCCCGGTACATCCTTTATGAGGGCAAATTATACAAAAGATCATACTCCTTGCCCCTCTTAAGGTGTCTCCGGCCTTCAGAAACTGACTACGCTTTATGGGAAGTACACGAGGGGGCTTGCGGAAACCATTTGGGTGCCAGATCTTTATCCCACAAGCTACTCCGCCAAGGGTATTACTGGCCAACAATGCATCGTGATTCGATTGAATATGTCAAAAAGTGTGATCGATGCCAGAGATACGCCAACGTCCAGAGACAACTCGCTACCGAGCTCACACCTTTGAGTGCCCCATGGCCTTTTGCACAGTGGGGGATGGATATTCTTGGCCCCTTTCTCATGGCGTCTGGGCAAAGAAAGTTTCTCCTTGTAGCGATCGACTACTTCACCAAATGGGTCGAGGCCGAACCACTAGCAAAAATCACAGAAGCAAAAGTACAAGATTTCGTTTGGAAGTCAATCGTGTGCAGGTTCGGTCTGCCTAGAACCCTAATCACTGATAATGGATGGCAATTCGCGGGAGCACGATTCGCCGAATTCTGTGAAGATCTAAACATCTCCCACAACTTCACATCAGTAGCCCACCCTCAGGCGAACGGCGAAGCTGAGGTAACTAACAGAACCCTGTTGCAGGAAATTAAGACAAGGCTGGAAAAAGCAAAAGGAACTTGGGCGGACGAGCTTTATCATGTGCTATGGGCGTATCGAACCACCCAGAGGCTACCTACGGGGGAGACTCCCTTTGCTTTAGCCTTCGGTACGGAAGCCGTCATCCCGATCGAGCTTAAACTCCCATCGGCACGAGTCGTGACATTCGACGAACACCAAAATTCACAAAGTCTCAGAGCCAACCTCGACCTGCTGGAAGAAAGACGGGAGATCGCTCAGGTTCGAATGACAGCCTACAGACAAAAAGTTGCTCGATATTACAACGCCCTAATGTGCCCCCACAGCCATGTCAGGAACAGGAGGAGAACCTCGTCCTGACATGAGCAAAGTCGAAGGCCCGGTTCTTTTAGACCGGATGGGGGGAGAGGCCCTACAACGCCCATATGTGCCCCCACAGCCCTGTTAGGGACAGGAGAAGAACCTCGCCCTAACTTGAGCAAAGTCGAAGGCCCGATTCTTTTAGACCGGATGGGGGGAGAGGCCTTACAATGTCCATATGTGCCCCCACAGCCCTGTTAGGGACAGGAGGAGAACCTCGCCCTAACTTGAGCAAAGTCGAAGGCCCGGTTCTTTTAGACCGGATGGGGGGAGAGGCTTTACAACGCCTTAATGTGCCCCCACAGCCATGTCAGGAACAGGAGGAGAACCTCATCCTGACATGAGCAAAGTCGAAGACCCGGTTCTTTTAGACCGGATGGGGGAGAGGCCTTACAGCGTCCTAACGCGCCCCCACAAGCCAGGCTGATAACGAGAGGAAAACCTCACGCCAGCTCGAGTGAGATGAAAGGTCCGGACTCCTACGGGAGTCGGGTTCCATCCACGACGCCAAGGAAGGCTTCACTCGAACTCCTACGGGAGCTGGGTTCCATCGCCGACATCAGCTACAGGACAACCCTGCCCGGACTCCTACGGGAGTCGGACTCCGCCCGCAGCTTCAGCTCCGAGAGGGTTCCGCCCGAACTCCCCCTCCCGGACTCTTACGGGAGTCGGGCTCCGCTGACAACAGCAACTGCCGATAGGCCTTTGCCTACGACTTTGATTGCAGGAAGACTTCGCACTGACCCCTACGAGAGCCAGGCTACTCCAACTTCAGGAGGGCTTCTCCGATCGGACTCCCAAGAGAGCCGAACTTAGCTCCGACTTCAGCAGAGAAAAAACCCAAGCAAAAAGGAAAGCAAACAGTGCCCGAAGGCAACGGAAGCTCAAACCCCCAAATTCAAGCCCCAGAAGGGACTTCGGGCCCGAAGGGCCCCAAGCGAACCTGCAACCGTCGACGGAATGACAATCGGATATCTTCGAACGGCGTAAGAACCGAAAAGTAGCTCGGCAAATGACAACCCCACATGAACAAAAGAGGTCGTCGACGACCTTGGGACGACGTGATGCAGACGAAGAGAAGGAAAGGAAAATGAAGAAGTTCGACAGACAACTATTTAATGCGAGATGCAGACGAGGTAACAAAATCTCTTTTTCATTTAACAAGAGCATACGTTACAGGACCCGGTGGGTCAGAAAAAAAAGAAGAAGAAGAAGATACACGTCATCGCAAGCCCCGCAAGCACGGTTCGGGAAGGGTGCACCGGAGGCCGCTCCGAGCTGCGAGCTCCTCTTCCCGTCTCTGTCCTTCTCGATCGCGTTCTCTAGTGCGTGTAACAGCTCTCGCCCCATCTCACCTCACTCTATCTCCGAAGTCCCAACCCTAGTGGGAAAAGGGTGGGATAGATCTCCGGAGGTGGTAAGGGCAACGACGGCAGTAGCGAAGACCTGTTTCAAGAAGAATCGGAGTCACCTTGGAAGCAGTAGCGACGCCAGAGATGTGCCTCATCTCCGAATGCCCCACGACGGCCGCCACCCAAAATGCTCCGGCAAGGTCGGCATGTGTTACTTCCACCGTCCCCGCAACAAGTTTCACTGCCCCACCGTCGACGCCGACCGCCTCCGGTCCCTCGGCCCCGACGGCGTCAAGGATCCCGTCATGGCTTATGACGGCAGCTCTACCCTCTTGACCGATATCACCCCCCCTTGCTACTCCGAAATTCGCGGGCAGAATAACTTCACCGACAGTCCCCGTTACTAAACCCCTGTTGTTGAAGGAATTCTTCCCTGAGCCCCTTTTAAAACGACGGAGATTCTCACCGGCCGCCGTTCTCCTCCTCACCTTCCTCCAAGCCCTAAAAATCCCCTCAAGAACAGCTTCCGGGGTAGAGGACATGGTGTAGAAACCCCCAGAGAAGGATTAGGGGGCTGAAGAAGGCAAGGACTGGTGCGAAGGAAGCAAGGCTCTCAGGCGAAAGAAGGGCGCCAGGATGAAGCCATGAAAGTGCTAGGGGGTTTAAATAGCCGATGGATCCTAGCGCAGTTATGGCGGCGAGTCTTCCTGGGCCAGCTGGTGCGTGCCACGTGTCGCGCTTATCCCCTCCATCGCTATCGAGGGTTGACCGTTCGCAAATTCCCGTGGCACGGCGCTTGGGGATCGCGTTTCGACGGAGGTTCCGAAAAGACTCTTCGGGTCACCTTCACTGAAAAGCGGGCTCTGACGTACACACATTAAATGCCAAAATATCTGGAGGCGGCAGTACGCAGGATTCGAAGAGACGGTTCCGGCTGTGCCCATCTCTCTCTGTACTTCCTTCGTTTAAAATTCAAACTCGGAAGTAGGGGGACTGGTGTTGGGTATAAAATACCCACAGCCGGAACCCTCACCGACATCAGCTACAGAACAGCTCCGCCTGGACTCCTACGGGAGCCGGGCTCCACCTCCGACATCGGCTGCAGAACAGCTCCGCCCGGACTCCTACGGGAGCCGGGCTCCGCCTCCGACATCGGCTGCAGAACAGCTCCGCCCGGACTCCTACGGGAGCCGGGCTCCGCCTCCGACATCAGCTACAGCTCCGCCCGGACTCCTACGGGAGCCGGGCTCCGCCTCCGACATCAGCTATAGAACAGCTCCGCCCAGACTCCTATGGGAGCCGGGCTCCGCCTCCGACATCGACTGCAGAACAGCTCCGCCCAGACTCCTACGGGAGCCGGGCTCCGCCTCCGACATCAGCTACAGCTCCGCCCGGACTCCTACGGGAGCCGGGCTCCGCCTCCGACATCAGCTATAGAACAGCTCCGCCCAGACTCCTACGAGAGCCGGGCTCTGCCTCCGACATCGGCTGCAGAATAGCTCCGCCCGGACTCATACGGGAGCCGGGCTTCGCCTCCGACATCAGCTACAGCTCCGCCCGGACTCCTACGGGAGCCGGGCTCCGCCTCCGACATCAGCTACAGCTCCGCCCGGACTCCTAAGGGAGCCGGGCTCTGCCTCCGACATCAGCTACAGCTCCGCCCGGACTCCTACGGGAGCCGGGCTCCGCCTCCGACATCAGCTACAGAACAGCTCCGCCCGGACTCCTACGGGAGCCGGGCTCCGCCTCCGACATCGACTGCAGAACAGCTCCGCCCGGACTCATACGGGTGCCGGGCTCCGCCTCCGACATCAGCTACAGCTCCGCCTGGACTCCTACGGGAGCCGGGCTCCGCCTCCGACATCAGCTACAGAACAGCTTCGCCCGGACTCCTACGGGAGCCGGGCTCCCCTTTGACATCAACTGCTGGTAAGCTCCGTCCGGACTCCCACGGGAGCCGGGCTTCACCTTTAATTTTGATTACAGAGGGCTCCGCCCGGACTCCTACGGGAGCTGGGCTCCGCTCTCAGTGTCAACTACTGGTAAGCTCCGTCCGGACTCCCACGGGAGCCGGGCTTCACCTTTAATTTTGATTACAGAGGGCTCCGCCCGGACTCCTACGGGAGTCGGGCTCCGCTCTCAGTATCAACTGCTGGTAAGCTCCGTCCGGACTCCTACGGGAGCCGGACTTCACCTTTAACTTTGTCTGCAGGGGACTCCGCCCGGACTCCTACGGGAGCCGGGTTCCGCCCGTGACTTCAGCTCCGGGAGGGTTCCGCCCGGACTCCCACAGAAGTCAGACTCTACCCACGACCCCAACCGTCAGGAGGGCCCCTCCCGGACCTCTACAGAGGCCGGATTTCGACCGCTGCCAAGCTTCAATCAACAGGTCCGCACCCCCTGGCAGGTCACCATAACAACCATGATCCTGTTCCACTTCCTGTAGCGGATTCCGCGCGGCTCCATCACCCCCTGCGGCGGACCCATTACTCTCTGACAGGCTGTGTCAACGGCCACGATTCTGCTCCACTCCCTGCGGCAGGTGCTGCGCAACCCCACTACTCCCTGACAGCTAGCGGCCACGGACGCCGCTCCACTACCTGCAACTGGCTCTACGTGGCAGGCCGTAACAATAGCCACGTGTCTACTCCACTATCTTTCGCAATCAATTCCCCTGACCATGGGCGGTCCACTACCAGATGGTTACAAACGTCGCCATCAATCCGTTGCCTCCGCCGCCTATAAAAGGGGGACCCAGATACGTTATTCTTTAAGCTCATTTCTTATCTAAAAATTCTGCTAAATTCTCCGTTCGAGCACTCCATTCTTGTTGAGGCAGAGAACTGACTTGAGCGTCGGAGGGTCTTGTCGGAGCAACCCCACCTCCGGTTTAGACTTTCTTTGCAGGTCCCGGCGGCGACCGCGGCTTCCCCGACTCCAGCTTCTCCGGCGCAAGCAGATTTTTGCACCAACAGTTGGTAAGAAGAATTTAAAAAATTGATGAATTTAAGAAGAAAAGCATAATTAAAAATTATGATGAATTGACTTTTATATATGATTGACAGTATGAATATGATTTCATGAAATTACATATTGACTTGTTATGCATAGTATTATTTGCCTGATTATTCAGTTAAAGGTATACACTGCTTACTGGGCTATTTAGCTCATGATAAGTTTTATGTTTTTCTTACAGATCCGGAAAATTAGCATGATGCGGGTTTTCGGTTGGGAGAGCGATTAGAGATGGAGTTAACTCATTGATTTAGGATTTTTCTCAGAATTGATTCAAGACTTTTAGTTTTGTTTTAGTGTTGACTTTGTCAGACAGTTACTTTTTTTTGAACACTAAGTTTTGATTTATTTTTGAATTAAGGTTTGATTATTGAATAAAAAAAAATTTATTTAACTGTTTGTGAAGATATCATGATGAGATGCCTTGCATGCTTATGAAAAAAGTATTCTATAAGTATACGGCGGTTGCCATAATCCTCGATTCAAATCTCGGATCGGGGGCGTGACAGTTAATCCTGCTTTTACTATTAGAAATGTCTTTATCTATTTTGTCATTAACCGGTGGTTAAATAAAAAGAGAGGAGGACCAAAAACCAACGCGTAGGTTCTTCAAAAAAAAAGGAAAATAAATCTAAGTACCTAAGCAGACATGATTTAAGCCAATTGATTTCCTTTCTTTTTCTAATCCAAGTTTAATTGGGACTTAGTTATATTACCAATCAGATGTTCTTTCAAATTCCCGGTGCTTGCCTCTTTAATTGTCTGTTATTAGGATTGCTAATCAGGCTACTTTTGTTGTAGCATCGGTGTTCATGCTAAGTTATGTGAACAATAACCGACTCCTTTACGTACCCAGTTTGACTTCTTTCGACCTTTTAATCTCAACAACTAAATTATCTGAACCTAATTTAATATTTCATTGAAAAATATTAAATCCTCTTGACGTACTACATTTTTGTTTAAGTAAACAAAATGAAGTAAATTTAAGAGCCTATCAATAAACCACAATTTCATACTCACTAACTCGACATTCCATAATCAAAGAAAGGAAAAAAAAAACTATCAATAAAAATATACATGATAAATTTTTAATTTGATAGAATATTGGAATCACCAACACTTATATAGGTTTCTACTTTTTTAAATTCCTATTCTTTTTGAATATTTTATATGCTGATTCTCATGGATATATTTACTGAAAAAATATAGTATCTGTTGGTTTACAAATAAAAGAAAAAAACACACAATGCCCTTGATATGATATTGTCCTCAAATTCCCCTATCTTCCAGGAACCTGGGATCTGGCACTCAATCACATTATTCTACTTGCCTGGGCACTCAATAATATTATTCCTCATGTGTCTTTGATTTACTACTCCTAGAGTTGCTGGCTGAAGAAAAGAAGTACAAGAAAAATGAGAGGAATTGGCACAGGTTGTTGATTTCCAACCTCCAAAACTCAAGGTGATAAATAGCGAGAAGGACATGCAGTCTGATCTTTTTCGAAGGACATGTCGCTTCGATCGCTCATCTTTGTCTCTACCGTGATAGTTGGAACCTTTCATTGATGCATCTCCATCTGCTAATTCTACTTCATCATGGGACTCAATTCTTATTCCTTGCTTTTCTTTTTTTTTTTTTTTTTATCCCCCCTCAAAAGAAGAGTCCAACCTTTTCCTCTCTCTCCTTTCTCTTTCTAAAAAAGACACGTGCATTGCACGTGCTTAGTACTAGTCTCAGCGGATCACCTCTACCAAACCGGCCCGACTTGGCCCAAAGCCTGCTCTGACTTGTGTCTTCTCTTTCCCAAAAGAGGATAAAGCTGAAAGATTTTTCCTTCTTATGCGGATCCAAAAAGAGAGAGAGGGGGGGAGAGAGAGAAAGAGAGCAAGTATGAAAAAATTCTGGTGCTCATATGATTTTTGCACTGAAGAGTTTTATATGATCCATCTCAAAGATAGATATATCTCATTCATTTTTGGAATACAATAAGCAATTACTAATGCAATACATAGCATGGCACGATGCTAAAAGAGCAATATGACAGTCATCTACAGTGGTCAATTCAGAAAAATTTTTGATTCGATATGGATTATTTTCACCACTATGAATCATTCTGGATAAATATTACAGGACTTTGGGGTTGCAAGGGTGGATCCTAGCCAAGCACAGAACGTGTTATACAGCTGTGTCCAAAAGAAAGTGGTAAGATGATGATAGCGAAAGGGAAGGAGCGAAAGAGCATCGTCGTGCATGATAACGCGCCGCGAAAACCGCTTCGGTCGGGCACCTCTCGAATTGTCGTGGTCGTGCATCCTTGGTGGTCACCGCATTCCCCACACCACGTGGCTGGCTTTAGACGAGTCCGTACTTCAAATAGTTTCCATCTGATCTTTCTTATTTATTTCCATTTCTAAATTAAAGTTGATCTTTACTTGCTTTCTGTTTTTTTTCAATTTTGCTCTACTGATGTGATACTAATAGTTCACATATTTTGGAAATAATACCGTAGGACTTGAATCATGTCAATGTAAATAATTCTCTTGCCATGTGATGAGAGAAGATTGGTGCAACTTCTATGTAATTGCTTGAACTTTTCATGTGCAAGCAATGGGCATCTCGAAGTATTATTGATGTATTAGTTATGGGTTCATTGGTGCATGATCTAGAACAACACTTGGAATTTCTAGTAAGTTTGAACTTAAACTTTTTGTGAAAAAAAAAAAAAAAAAAAAAAAAAAAAAAAAAAAAAAAAAAAAAAAAAAAAAAAAAAAAAAAGAGAAGAAGAGAGATAGAATCTAGTATTTTTGAAACAAAAAACTGGTAGTGGTCTTTAAGCTTGAAAAAGAGAAAATTCTCTTTTTGATCAGAACCATTTTTTCTGGTCATTGCTGTGATCAACTCATTCATGCGTGTACGCGGAGATGTTGGAAAGCATGTGGTGGATTGTAGATGGTGGCATCCACCATTATCTGCGAAACAGCCTCATCCCTTTGAGAAAAAATCTTCAACCTGAAATCTAGGTATTATGTGAGATTTACAATACTAAATTGCAACTTGAAGTCAAGGACTTAGGAAAAGAAAGATGTTCGGTGACAGTAAAATTTTTCTTGCATGCTTCCAGAAAATTGCAAGCTGGAATCATGTAATCAAACGTTGCTAATAAACAATTAAGTCAATAAGAGGATGTCCTTTGAATCATATGAGGCTTGTGGCACATGATGGCAAAAGTAAAAGGCACAATAATTTCTTTTGGTAGTCATGGGACAGTATCATTAACGCCGCCATAAAATGTTATGTAATACTAGGTTAAAGCAGCTCATTTGATACCAACATGTTGATATATAACTTTCTCATCAAATTGCTCATTGCCTTCTATTGGTGTTGATTATTTTAATCTTATGCCTTTGTCAAGGCCTTGTAGTTTAAACCACAATGCAATGGGTCCAGCATGATCCCTCCATATGAAACTATTTTATCTTCCACAAAAGGCTAAACCTATAGGAAAGTGGATCTGAATTGAATCATGTTCATCTAGCACTAAATGCATATACACCTCCAAACCACTCCAAAGAGTGATGAACATCAACCTTCAACCTCCAATTAAGGGTCCAATAAAAGGTAACAACAAAAACATAAATTTTAGATTAAACCCAGCTAATAACATGTTAATTATTTTGCAAATTTTAATTTGCAAGATATGAGATTACTTCAAGAATTCATTGGATCCTCATAATATATTGGCATGTATCCATCTAATAGCATGATTCAAGAGTTCCAACATTATATAAATATGCCATAATTATATCTAGGTATCTACTACTTCCATACCAACTCAAATAGAACTGTCCCTTTGAACAAACCACCATTCCAAACACAATGCCATGACCAGAATGGTGGGTCAAGTAAAAGCACTAGGATATTGTCATTTTTCGAGACACTGATCATTTTCTTCACACACCTACACAGGAAGGATCCACTCTATGACATCATTCTAGAGCTCAAACACATGGTAATGTGTCAGAAGAGGCCCACAAATTATGATACAAAACTCTCTCTCTCTCTCTCTCTCTCTCTCTCTCTCTCTCGCAGCACAAGCAGGAGAAGTCATGCAAAGAAATTTGATTTATTGTATCTCAATAATTCTTTCAGTGACAGGCAGATGTTCAGACCAGCCAATCCAACAGAAGACAGACACTTCTTCTAACAGAACAACAGAGACAAAACTTCTTTCCCTTCACACCGGTGTCCCCACAAGCCAAAAGCATGTCCAGTGGTTGTTTTGACTCTTATGACAATATTAATATCTGAGCTTCCAAGTAAATTCCAACATAGTTTTCAAATGCATAACCTCATTGCTGTCCTACTACGTAGTTGTAAACAACTTGCTTCAAGAATGCAGTCAGTCTTTGTGGAAAACAAGAATCTAACCATTAGTATATGTCTTTTTGTAACCTTGGCAACCATACTTGTTCCTCAAGCACTGTTCATAAGAAGAGAACAGCTGGTTTAGTTGTCTTTTGTCAAATTTTGCTCTTGATCTTTGGCAGAGAGAACATTGTGAAAAGACATGTACCTTTGCTTGACACCATTGTAGGATTCTTGCATTGAATAATGGTGGAAAGGGAACAAAAATATTTCCACACTTTCCCTCCAGTTTTAATTGGCAGGCAAGATTCACCAGAATAACAATCGAGATTTACACACACCAATGATGAAAACATTCAAAAGAAAGCAACCAAGAGAAAAAGGAATCAGTTGACAACAAGATACCCAAGGATATAGAGATAAAAGATGGTTTTGGCTATTTATTTTCCTGAGGATGAGGCAAAATATACTACTGTTTCAGGTTTGAAAAGCCCAGATCAAGAGCTTCGATGCAACATGTTTCTTTCTTTAAAAAAAGACTAGGATTGCAAAATGTCATAAAAATGAACAAAAAACTGTGTAAAGACTAATTTTTCTTCATATTTTTGGCACCAATTTGCACTAATTTGCATGAAACAGCAAACCTATCACACATATGATAACCATTTACAGCAGAGCATTTGAAAGCACATCAAGGCAGCAAAAGTTTATGATCTCTCTTTCTATTTACACCATTTTCAGAGAAACAAACCAAACAGAAGAGGACTTCCATCCACCACTGAACACACATATTGGATATAGGATAGCATTAGCAAGAGACATCTAGCTTCATCCACCATTAACAATTACATAACAGACTGAAAAAACACAAACTTTGACACAAACATGAAACCTCTCAAATATCTCTATCTATATGGATTGAAAATTAAGATAAGAAGGATTTGCTACAATGAAAATTAGAAAACAAGCAAATGACACGTACTAAACTTATTCACCGGCCATCTGCAGAAGTGAAGGACTCCGCAAATCCAGCAGGCCTGGCCGGAATGCTTCCCTTACTGTCATCAAGGCTCACTGAACTGGCATCTGTGGTGCCATCAGCAGCTTGCCATCCTTTTACCATTTGAAGGAGGGGTTGGCGTAAGTCAATGCCCAAACATTCTTCTTGATCATCTTTCATGGGCCTCCATTTGTCAACCAGTGGGGCGAGCACATTTACTGCATAGCCCATGTCAGGCCGTTGGTGAGGTTCTCGTGCAACACAATGGCCTGCAAGTTCTGCAATGATGGATATACTTTCAAAGGCCTCATCCGTGACATCAAGCGATGGGTCAACGGCATCCTTGAGCTTTTCCTTAGTAGTTTTCATGTAACAAAACCAAGATGCTAGATAACGGCTTTCCTCAGGCCGACCCTCATCAAGCGCTGCTAAACCAGTCACTAGCTCCATTAGCACCACTCCAAAACTGAATACATCAGCCTTTGTTGTGATTTTTCCAGTCACTGTTAAAAATCAAGACAGCAATATTTGAATCAATATAGTTGGTTTCAAAAATGAATTTGCTCAAATAAATTAGATGAACAAAAAAAATGGTTTCAGCATTAAGCTAGAATAATAACTTGTTCACTGTTTGTTATGTGGAGGAGTCTTCAGAAAAGATTGATGATAGACATATCTTACAAAATAGTTTCAGATTTCACAGAAACAATTATATATGATATAAATTACCTAGCAAACATTAAAAAAACTGACTCTGTGAAGAAATATATTAGCATTAGAACATGCATAATATCATTGTGAAACTTTAGTTCCAATACAATCCCAAAAAAAAAAAAAATCATGAAGGGCATACTTATATAAATTAATGGAGATCAATCTCCATATTTCCGGTTTGAGATTTTTTTCAAAAATTCAATTATGTTCAGATAGACATCAGATCATTTCTATAAAAATAACAAGCATGTCAGAAGCTCTTAACAAACAATTAAGGGCCTGCACAAGATTACCCCACCAATCTGTATAGTCAGAAAATCTTTTACATGAATGAGCACAGAAAGAAATGGAAAACAAAGAGATACAGGGGAAAGATATGCAACATTTAAGAAGTGCAAGTTGCACACAGATGTGCTCCATAATAATAAAATAATTCTAGATCAAGTATGCTAGAACCCCACAACCACCTGCAATAGACAATCTTTAAACAAGTTATCAACAACTCCATATTTAGTCCCAAGCATGCATAATTGAATCTCCTTTTTCTTTTGAATTATGATGAGTGAAACATATGCCTATTCATATTTAGTGAAAAAAAAAAATATAGGTTAGAAGACCTTACCAGCATATTCAGGAGCTAGATATCCAAATGTTCCTGCAAGCCTAGTCGCTACAGAATTCTTTCCATCAGGTGCAAGCTTAACAAGCCCAAAATCAGCAACTTTTGCCCTGTAGTCATCACTAAGGAGTATATTTGATGACTTAAGGTCTCTGTGGATGAAGCACTGATGAGCCAAGCTATGAAGATACTCCATCCCACGTGCAACATCCAGTGCAATATTAAGCCTCTTTTTCCAAGACAATGGCTCCAAATTGTGCTGCTTCCACTGAAAAAGATGCTGGCTCAAAGCTCCTTGTGGCATGTACTCATAAACTAGAAGCCTCTCATTGCCTTCCACACAATAACCCAATATGGATACTAAATTACGGTGCCGGACCTTCGTAAGAACTGCAATTTCTGCCTGGAATTCATCTAAAGCCTTGTTACTCAAAACAGCAGCCTCCATCCTCTTAACTGCTATCATCGTTCCATCATGCAGTTCTCCTTTGTAAACTACCCCAAATCCACCCTTTCCAACCACATTTTCTGGGGCAAAATTTCGAGTTGCATTACGAAGAACTTGCACTGATATTACAAAGTTCCCTCCTTCGAACACATTAAGTTTGCTCACACCACCATCCTCTCCACTCTGAAGATCACTACCAGCTATGCTGTTGCTGGCATTATTTGCAACCACAATCTTGACCATGTTGTCAACATCAGATGGGTCTCTAGGGTGGATAACAATTGAATTCGGTACTGTAAAAGCACTCTTTTTCCTCTTCCGACGGCAGAACAAAAGTAGAGAGACTAGTCCTACGACCGAAACACCAACTCCAATTGGGACAGCAATTATCAGAACATTCACCTTCTTTGAATTTTTTGAGCCAGTAGTAGATCCAGATCCCCCACCACTAGGAGAGGAAGATGAACCACCGGGAGCCGGTGGGGAGCCATTGCCAGATGGAGAACCTGAAGAATTAGAAGATTTAAATAATGGATTCCCATCAACAAGTACTGTCACACCATTACCGAACTTTGGAACAGGAGGAGAGAGATTGTTTGAAGAAAGATTCAACATTTGTAGGGATTTCAAGCTTGTTAAGTTTTGAGGAATTGTGCCAGTAAGATTGTTTCCATTAAGTCTGATGTTGGTAAGAGAATCTAATTCACCAAGGGAAGGGCTGATCGTGCCATCCAATTGAAAGTTAGCCAGATGTATGTCTGACACCTTATTAGCAGAGCAGGATATCCCCAACCAGCCAGAGCAAGGATCATTACCAGACCATGATTTAGCGAGATTCAGCGGGTAATTCACACCTTCGAGGAACTCCAGAAGTGCAGTGACTTCAGGTGAGCAAGGAAGTCCGGGAGTGGACTGGCAAAATAAATTCTGGGAGTAACTGAAATTGAATTTCACATTTGGAATAGGGCCCATGAAAAAATTGTTATCCAATTTCAGCGACCCGAGCTCCGGCAGAGAGGTTAGATTCGCCGGAATAAGGCCGACAAGCTGGTTGCCATTGAGCGACAGCTGCTGCAACGAAGTACAGGCCCCAATCTCGGTCGGGATTGGGCCGGTGAAGCCATTCCCATGAAGCCAAACATCGGTGAGCATGGTCATGGAGGCGATGACATTGATGGAGCCACTGAACCCCGGCCCATTCTGGTTGTTGAGCCACAGAATTTGCAGGTTCGACCCAGCGAAATTTGCTGGGATCTCACCTGAGAGACTGTTGTAGGACAGCTCCAAAACTTTCAGGTTAGACAACGTCCCCAAGAAGTCCGGCAGCCGACCGACAAGACTACAATTCATCAATGTGAGATTCATCAGCTGAACTGAATTTGCCAACTCCTGAGGCACCCTCCAGCCGGTGCTCTGATTCAAAGGGTTCTCATCCAAAGACATGACCTGCAAATTGGTGAGGCCGACGAAGAAATCCGAGGGAATGGTGTCGAACTGATTGCCGCTGAAATAGGCATACTGTAAGTTGGACAGCCCGCTGAAAGATGGCAATTTTCCAACGAAATTGTTTCTTTGAAAGCCAACATTGCTGAGCATCTCGAGCTTATTTAAATCTTGGGGGAGAGAACCACTCAGTCCAAGATTCGCCACCTGGATCTGCGACACCCGAGAACCATCACAGAAGACATGTTCCCACTTCTCGCCGCAGGGGTCCGTGCTGTTGGCCGGCCATTTCAGGAGCTCTGGATTGTCCAATCCCTTGCGGAATTCGTCGAGGATGGCCATGTCATTTGGGTCGGTGTCGCCCAAAACCGCCGAATTGAAGCACAAAATTGCACAGAAAAGAAGAAGAAGAGGACTGGTCCAAGTCCTCATGGCAGCACTCTAGCATTCAAACCAAAAATATACATTGAGACCTCCTAAAATCCAATTGCTACAAGAAATTGAGCAAGAGCAAGATACTTACATTGATTAAACCCTTTTGCTTCTTCTTTTTCTTCATCCTATCAATTGAAGAATCTTTGAGTGTGGAACAAATATGCTGATAAAGAGATGGGAAGGACCCAAATCATAAACAAACCATTGAAACTAACATAATCTGTATGGGTTTCTAAAGAGATGGGAAGCAGTGATGGAATAGATACTCACAGGGCCTGAACTCCAAAAGCTCTACGTAGATTGGGATTTCTGCGCCCAATCCAATTCCTTTTGCTTTCAGGCCATCAAAAGAGAGGGCAGGAGGAATATATGATTTAGATCTCTACTAAAGACCTTAAGGAACCCACTTTTTGTAGCAAAGGAGAAGCTTCCCATGAACTCCGGTACCTCGAAGGCTTTCTTGCCCCCATTAACGCCTCAAATTTCTCCGTTAGTGTGGTACAACAGTAAGCCACCCAAGAAAGACATTGAGGAATACCCCCCAAGAAAAAGAAGACCTCAATGTGTGGTGGACCGGAGACCAAAGAAAACGTGTCCGCTGTCTTAGAATTTTATCTTAGGTTTAGATTTTTTTTATGTCTCAATATATATATATATATATATATATATATATATATATATATAGGTTTTAGAGTTTTTTTTTAAAAATTTTTTAGTAAATATTAGCAAGGCTGTTTCTTGTTATGGATAACGTTGGTTCCTGGTATCAATAAAGAACGGTGCGATCCCCAAGAAATTCTTAATGGTGTTTTGATATTAATAATTACTTAACCTTTTACTGTTACGTAGACTAATTATAAGAATGGTTATCTGCATTAATTCCGGCTTGTGTTTTGCCTTAATCCAGTGGGGAAGGAATTAAATATCTTGTATTAAGAGTTGAGGTCATGATTAGATCAAACCAGGTGGGCTGTGTTCATTATTTTCCCTCCTTTTAAGTCACATCTTCCATGAGTTTTACGGGTAGCCCTTCTGCATTAAGTGTCCCTCACACATGGTGTATGATGACAATGTTGTCAGGCTGGCTTTCTTTATTCATTAGTTTTCACACTCTTTACGGTTCCATGTCCAGCATGAGGGACCACTTATGGTGACGATGAATTCTTGCTTTTGATTTTGCTTCCTAACTTTATTAAGGATGTTGCGGCCAATCGCCTCATCGTCCGATCGTCGAAAAGCATGCACCTGCAAAAGAAAGTCCGCACTAATCGGAGGCGGCTCCGACAGGGACCCTCCGACGGTCAAGTCAGAGAGGTGACTGGGCAACAGTGAAATGCAGACAGAGAGCTCTGAGAAGGAGAGAGGGAGAGGAAGAGAGAGAGAGGGAGGAGCGAGCCTGCGTATGTGGGAGAGACGGGCGGATCGACCCTTTGCACTGTTGCCTTCCCCGGTATATATAGTGGAGCACGGTATGGCGCCGTCATTAATGGCGCGGACAAGTGAGGAACTGTCAACTCACTGTAGACCGTCAGAGCCGCCGTGGAAATGTCATGTCGCCGTGTGGCCGTCTAATCACCAGGGTTGACCTCGCTCTCGGCGGGACAATGCCCCTGGGGAACTGTGCCGCATGTCCGTGTCAGAGCTGACAAGGTCCGGCGGCTGTACGGCGATGGGAGGAGACGGCCGACCCTTGGTCGGTGGCCAGCAGAGTGGCGTCGGGTTCCTCCGTCAGTCGGCGAGTTTCATGTGAGTCGGCCTCTGGGTCTGGTCGGTCGGGAGGGATACGCCCGACATACCTCCAGTCGGCGATTGGGCCATTAAAAAGCCGTCAGTAGCGTCCGTTAGTCGGTCACTCCCGGCTTTCAGTCGGAGACGGTCAGTCGGGCCCTCCGATAGTCGGAGACGGTCGGTCGGGCCGCCAGCCGGAGACGGTCGGTCGGGCCGCCAGTCGGTCGGGCCCTCCGATAGTCGGTCGGTCGGTCGGTGGGTTTCCCCCAACAGTTGCCCCCCTCCACTCCTAAGTCGGGTGATGAGCTGGCGACTAGGAGTGGATTTGTCGTACGCGAGGATCCGACCGTACCGCCGATTGATACGGTGTCCGGCGCCCTGTAAATGTCGAGAGGTTTACTGGCGCCCGACACCCAGTCGGCGCCAGGCGTCTCGTCCCATCAGCATCAGGTGTCGGTCGGCGCCGGACGTCCGCCGTGCCGGATGTCCCGCTGGTGTCAGCGATAAAACCGGTGCCAGGTGTCATATCCCATCGGGAAGTGGAACCGTCGTGTCCCATCGGGAAGTGGAACCGTCATTCCCGCCGTTCCCTCGGGAACTCCAAACGTCGCGTCCCGTCGGGAAGACAAAACGTCGCGTCCCGCCGCGACACGTGGCGTGTGGCCATCGGTTCGCGTTCGGTGGAGCGGATGGAGGCGACGTGGCGCAATCTGAAGGGGGGTGCATCGAACCGTCGGACCGTTGGACGGCCCTGATGATGCCACGCGGCGAAATCTGGGGAGTCTTTGCTGTGCGTGCCTTCATCTCGACCGTTGGGGAGCACTATATATACAAAGTTACCCCCACATGGTTTTTTACCCCTCTCATTTTTACAGTCGAGACTCTGCCCGCTTGAGCCTCCGCTCCAGGTACTTCTCCGCTCTATCTCCCATTTGCGACTCTTTCCTTCCAAGGGCTAGAGTAGCCTTCCCCTCTTTCTTTTTCCTTTCTTCCTTGCCATTTCTTTGAGCTCATGGCTAGGACGTCCCCACGAGGTAGTCGGTCGGGAGAGCCGACCGAAGACACTCGGTCGTCCCCGGAGGTGGAGGCTTCTTCACTTTCGGGGCCGAACGTCGATCGGCTCCGGGAGCAGTACTGCGTCCCGGAGCAGATTCGGCTGTTCGCCCCTGGCGCCGATGGTCGGGTTAATAGCCCGCCCGAGGGTCAGGTGGCCTTCTATCTGGAGGATCTCCGGGCCGGCCTTCGATTTTCGATTCCGGAGTTCGTCCGGAACGTTCTGGACTATTACGGGTTATGCCCGGCACAACTTGCGCCGAACTCAGTTCGGCTGATAGTCAGCTTCGCCCTCCTGTGTCGGCTTTTGCCGACCGAACCTCGGATCTCTCTTTTCCGAGTTTTCTTTGTCCTCCGCCCTCACCCTAAAGCCCGAGGGTGGTGGTACTTCATTCCTCGGAAAGGGCTCTCTTTCATTACTGGTCTTCCAACATCCATTCACGGATGGAAGAACCAGTTCTTCTTCACGTCGTCCTCTGCCCCTTGGGGGTTTCCAGTCCGTTGGGGGAACCCCCGAACCGATCCAAATGAGAACAGTCGGGTGGAGGCCGATGATCGGGAGGACTTCCATCGGCTAAAGGATATCTCGGTGCCGAAGCAGAGCGAGCTCGTCACCGAGCAGGCCTTGTACGACGCCGGCCTTAGCCCGGTCCCCCGTTTAGGTCGGTTTGCATTCTCCCGACATCTTCATTTTCTTTTCTGTCTTCTTCTTTAGCTCTAACCTTTCGTCGTCTTTTTCAGATATGCCGCCGAGGACGCGACTGTCGGCAGCCGACATTCGTCAGCACGCCGTGAGGAAGAGGCCGGCGGCAGGTGCCGGACCGTCGCAGCCTCCCAAGAGGCCCCGCGTGGTTCCGCCGAGCGAACCAGCCGGGTCGGAGGCGGAGCCGGTGATCGCACTGTCGGTACCGACAGTGCTTGTTGATGTCCCGTCCGAGGGACCGTCAGTCGGGGGAGCTGCTTCGCCCGACCGTCGAGCGGCTGACTCTGCCGGGGGCACGCCGACCGCCCAGCAGATTCCGGAGGTTCGGGAGGAAGTCCGCGAACCTGAGCTGCCGACGCATGCCACCGCCGCGCCGTCTGCCGAGACTCGGTCGGGCTCGAGCTTGCCGTCTATCTCCGACGTCAGGGCCTGGACGGCAAGCCGAGGTAAGGCCCCAATGGCGTCGGGTGACGAAGGTCGGTCGGCGGGCGGGTCGGCCGACTTTCCGCTTCCCGAGGGTGCGTCGGGCCTGGCCAACCACGACTTGGCCAGGAGACTATGCCAAGCACTCCTCCTTCCCGCCGACATCGAAGCGATGAAGAACCAGCGTGTCTCCGACATGCTGTCGTCCTTCTATCCGATGATGATCCGGGTAAGCTCCCCTTCCCTCTGTTTTTAATCGTAGCATCGCAAGTTCGGCTTACTAACAGTCGGCTCTTTTTTGTGCAGCTGGTCTTCAACATATCCGAGCTGGAGGCCGGATATCGGAAGTTTGGGGACATGCGCACGGCCTGGAGAGATAAGGTCGCGGGCCTCGAAGCCGAGAAGGCCATCCTTCTCGACCAATTTCAACAGTCGGTCGACCGGGAGAACCGACTCGAGGGGGAGGTCTCCCGATTTTCGGAGGAGATCTCCGGACTCAAGGAGGCCAAGGCGTCGCTGGAGTCGGAGCTCAAGTCGGCGAAGGATGACGCGGCCAAGAAGTCCCGGACCATCCGTCGGCTCCGACACGAGCGAGATAGCGTCGGCAAAGAGTTGGAGGGCGAGCGCGAGCAACTTCGGGCGAGTCTCGAGAACCTCGCCAAGGCTGAAGAGGGCCATGCCGCCGCTCAGGCCGACGCAGACGTTGCCAAAGTCGAATCAGAGTCGGCGAAGGTGGCTTTGGGTCGGGCGGTCGAGGTCTTCCGGGACTCAGAGGAGTACCGCGAAGAGCTCCTCGAGAGCGGCTACCTCTCGTACCAAGTCGGGTACGAGGATGCCCGGGAAGCCGTTCGGAGCTTGTACCCCGAACTTGACCTTAGCAACGTGGTTCTGCCAGGGTCGGAGGCCCCAGCTGCGGAGGAG
>NC_025993.2:29750482-29815227 GCF_000442705.2 Elaeis guineensis | reverse complement strand
TGATGTTCCAGTTGTGATCTTAAATTTTTACGGTTGCTCAGTCATTTGTGCTATCTCAAATTTTATGATTCCTCAGTCATTCGTGCTTTCTTTGTGGTCAGCTCTAACATACTATATAAAGAGGAAATCTTGTTATTTATCTGTCAGGCACATTCATAGTATCACATGTACTTGGAGAATTATATTATTATGTGATAGAGTACCATCAAAGTCATAAAGTTGACTGCTAGTTAGCATTCATAATTTCATATTATCTGTCTGAGAAGAGGAGTATTACTTGATATCATAGATCTTTGCCTATGGTATTTCAAAAAAATACATCATTGTGTTCTCATGATTTGCAATCAGAAATTTGGGAGCCTAGATTCACTGTTTGAAGAATGTCATTCATGAACCTTAATAGTCTCTCTCTCTCTCTCTCTCTCTCTCTCTCTCGGGTGGATGATGTGGTGATCCTGAATGCTTGTAAGTTCTCAGTTACCAAGATTATTAAGAACTCATGGCTACACTTAGTTTTATCGTCCTCTGAATTTACTCCAACCACATTAGTGCAATCATTCTGCATGCATAATATCAAACTAAAACACGTCAAAGTTCAAATGTATGCATTTTTCACATTCTGCTCTTATGTAACACAAATACTTAGCAGAAAATGCATATGGGAAATCATAAATTCACTCTTAAGTTTTAACTATTACAAAACTTTAACTTACCATCCAGTATTGCCAGTGCTTTTGAGATTCTTTCTAGTCAATACTATTTAAAAGGATGGTGTGCCCGGTGGTGGTTTGACAGTTTAATGTTGGAATTCTGATATAATATCATATATGGACTGCATCCTAGTTTCTGATCGAATGTGGATCATTTTTGTATCTTTCAGTTTATATATGTATTGGATTTGACATGAGCTAGATTCATTTCCACGAGATTTTATGGAGGGCTGTGGCCATTACTTATCTCTATAAATTTGCTCCTTTACCCTTATGTTCACTAGCAAGCATGTGATAGCAGCTTGCCCAGTCAATGTCATATCTCCTAACTTACTGCTTGATTTGTTTGTAATATGAAATAGACTTCTTTATTCTTTTTCATTCTACATTCGAGAGAAAGCACCTTCTCCTACTGTCAGCATGTTTTCCCTGCCAATGCTGTACATGTTTGAGAAGATTTAGTTTTGCTGTTGAGAGTGAAACAAGTGAACTTACCGGGAGATCGTATAGGTAACCACAAGGACTTGGGTCGAGTTGGGATTGTAAAAATGAAAGCAACCATCTTGTTTTCCAATTCAAAAGTCCTCTGGAAGATTTGTCCCCAAAGCTGTGAACCTAATACTCTCTCCATGCCTGAGTAATGCTGGGTGACATGTTTATAATTAGTGTATCATTGGTCAGGTAATATAGTGTATTGGCTTCTCTGCTACAGTGCCTCACAATTTTAGTGGATACATTACACTACGGTACTCAAATAAGTGTCTCTATTGTTTTCCATACTTAAGGTTGAAGACATTTCTTGTGACTTCTTGAAAGAGTTTTTTTTTTTTTTTTTCTGAACTGGAAAAGGATTTGTAGCGAATTCTTCTTCATCAAGGTCGCTTTGGAGTGATGATGCATTATCATTTGCTAAAAATGTTTCTCCCTTGCTTGCTCATTAAGCTTGCCACAACCCTCTGTGCACCCAACGGCCAGAGATGGGTACCAGGATTTTGGACCAAGGGACAGATCTTGGACCTTGTCAATGTTGAAGAAGGTAGAGATTTGAATAATTCTCTCAGGCAATGGAGTAAGAGATTTTAGTAAGTGTCAAATTCCACGTGCATTGATGCTGGAAGATGGAAACTATCCGGAGTTAACCATAACAAAGAAGCCTTATGAAATGTCAGCTTCAGATATTAGTAAAACAGATAGAGGAGTAAAATAGCTTGTCTATTGAAATCTAAGGTTGTGGTTGAAGGAGAGGGGGTAGAAACCCCATTTTCTTCCATAAAAATGCTGATGGATGATGACTAGCAGACAACTTGAAAGGACGTTGATGGTAAACTAAACTTGTAGATGAGATTCCTTGTGGTAGAAAGGGGAATTGGAGGCTGTTTTGTGGACATTGCATAGAAAGGGGAATTGGAGGCTGTTTTAAAGACCTCCTTGAATGGTTTGGTGTATCGTCTCTTAATATCAGGAGTTCAGAGTTCTGGTTTGGGTTGTCTACTCACTATTCAAATTTCTCATGGAGCGAAGGAAGCAACATGGAGCAGGAGGCTCTCTTTTGTTTGATTGAGGAATAGTGTGCGGTACAAGATGGTTAAGAAAAAGTAAAAAGGAAGTCATCATCTTGCACAGTTTAAAATAGTCCCAGGGACAGAAGCCCCCTTCTCTTCTTTCTTTCATCTTTTATGCGCGTAACGTGTTTTGTGGTTGGGGGCTTGCACATGGGCTGGCACATGCATCATGATGTATTGCTTGTTTACAATAATAAATTATTATATATGTATTAATCCATGAAATGGTTCATCCATGGCTTAGATCAGTGGCCATGTGACAATGGCATGGCCAGATGCTGATTGCGTGATCTCCTATCTGTATTGGCAATACTTTGATCAAGGTGTTCTACATGATTATCAGATTGGTCAGTGCAATTGGGTATTTTTCTCCTTTTGTTGCACCTAGAATCCTCGAGTACCACATTTTTTAATGGTGGTTATCTGGCACCTTTTTAGGGGATTTCGAAAAAATTAGTTGTTTGACAACATGCTGAAGATGAATGCTCTAATATTATGAACAGAGGCTATTTTACCATTCATCTGTCATCTATTAGAGATATATGGGAGTATGGATGATGGTTTTTTGAGGTGCTGAAAAATGAGTTTTTTTATATCAGACCATCTTTTGTGGATCAAGTGTCTTCAAGATGACAGTCAATATGAAATGCAGAAAAATATTTGAAGGAAAATCAAGAAAAAAGTCAAAGTCTAGGCAATTGTAACCATTTTATGCCTCATGTAGAAAAGTAACCCAGATCATGCAGGATATTGGAGTTAGAATCACAGTAGTTGTGGAATTAAGAAAAGATAAAAATATGGAAACAATTGAGTGTCCGTTTCGTTTCATGTTATCACTTTTTTTAGACTTTTATTATCTAATTGTCATCTATTTCCCTGTAATCATCCATCTCTATGGATGCTTCACATGCATTTGTTTTTAGTCTTGTGCAAACTATATTAATAGGCTTCTGTGAAAGTGCTACCTGCAAGATGTTTCTAATTGCAAAACATATGATGGCTGATGATTTCTTTCACTTTTTTTTTTTTGCACTTTGCTTAGTCTTGGACCCCTTGCCATCTTCTATGTGATTGCATATCTATTTTGCTTTCCATATGCCACTTATTCATAAGAGGATGGAAGAGTACCTAGTAAACCTTTTGGTTGGGAATTGGGATAGTGAAGGAGCATCAAAAACCTTGTATCTGTTGCCAGTTGTCTGATTATGTGGCATTTATCAGAGCCATTGTGACTTGTTTCATTGCTTCATTAATTTGTTCCAAGCTTCCAGCATCGTGACTGTTGATTGTCTATCTTCTGTTTTCTAGCATGTGAGATCAAGTTTGCCTCATCTACCATCTTGACAGCATAATGGTTAATCCCAAAAATCATACCATGTTAAGATCAGACTTTGCACCTCTTCAAGTCATAGAGGTCCTCCCACATTTTGATGGCTTTCTTTTCACTAATTACATTTATGGTGGTTTGCGGCCAATCCTCAAAACTTTTTTTGCTTATGGAAAATGCTTTAAGTGTATTTTACATCCATGCATAATTGGGTCACCAAACAGATTGAAACTTGAAGAGACAAATTCTTTCATCAATTCTTATTTTTCCAGTATTTAAGATGTGTGTCTAAGTAGTTGTAGCTACTTATTTGACTCTTTAATAAAAAAAAACGTGTCCTAAGTTTGCAATGTCTCAGCTGTTATGACTGCTCTCTTTTTTGTGTAATTAAAAAAACAAAAAAGAAATTTGTATTGAGTCAAAAGACTCATTTGTTCCTACGAATTTATCAAGTGGGAATATCAGCAAATTACATTAATTATATTTTTATAAATCAGAAACAATTACTTTATTTAATTGAAATGGTTACTTACAATGTTGATAGTGCTAGGGATCCATATTCAGTTTATATGCACCCCATTGTTTGCTATTAGAAACAACTATTCTTTCAATGATTTAAAACTTCCTTCTTGGGCCTTCAGTTTGTTGGGTTTGTGAGCATGGCACAGTGCAACTTGTCTATTGGCTTTGCTGGGACTTCTTACCTTGTCTGGTACAACGCCTGCTTGCATCTATTGGCTTGCAGCTCCTTTTTCATTTATGGATTGGTTGCTTATCAAAACATTTTAAGGTAAAATGCGACTGATAAAATACATAACTGAATTTAAGTGTCACTAGGTCAAGGGCAGCTTCCCCCATTTTCCAATTTCATTCCAAGCTTCAATTACTGATATTTGTTAAAAAAATATGTAAAAGGGAAAGCTGGTAGTGATTGACTACATGTTGAGTAGTCAGAGAATACTCACTTTTGGTTTTATAGAAATTCTTCCAGCTAGATATTCTCAATAATAATGCTTTTTGTGAAGTAAGGGCATTCATCCTTATGTTTCCCTATGAAATTTACTGGCTGCATGTTCTTCTCTTCCACATGGATGGTACCAGTCACAATTTAATTGAATAAACTTTGAGTCACTGGCACAACATTCATTTGGTAGCTTCTATGTAAAATCAGCAATAAAATGTATGCTCAATAATCTGGAATAATGTGCCATGAGGAATAAAAAAATATTCCTACTATTGATTAGAAGTGACATTTGCCACACGTTTTTTAGGGGGTTTCAGAAACCTTGGAAGCGAACGCTGTTCAAACTATTGTTAGTAACTGTAAAGTTTTCAGCATCGTCTCCAAAGGCACACCTTCATGAGGCCAAACTGTAGGCTTTAAAATTGCTGAGTAGGTTTTTGCCGTGTCCTTGTTTTCTTCAAATACTTCAGAGTTGCACACTATGATGCTTGCATGTAGTCTTTTTAGCCTTTCTTGATAGCATTGCTAAGCCTGTTGAAGCTGTTGGTGATATTTATGGAATTTGTTGACATCACAAATTTGTCGGTTTCCATCATATTTCTCTGATCATCTTTTCTTCTTTTGCAGGCTAAAGGCCATCCGTATGAATTGAGGGATGCCTTCTTTCCTTGAGAAGGTAGAAATTAGATCTAACTTAAAAATCAAGGGGAATTAGAAAGCAAAACAAGTGCAGCAGTTTTTATCGATCCTTGATGGGTGTGGTAATTCCTTCCATGATGTGCTCACAGGGGAGAGAAATTGGAATTGTATGATCGGGGGAGGTGCAATGAGTTTTTTTTGTTGGAGACGCAAAATCCAGATACTTCATACATAGAATGAACCAACATCATGTGAAGGGTGATTTGCGATACTCCAAGATCTTGGAGTTGTGCGATCTCTACTTGGCAGACATGGCAGATGTGGATCACAAATTGTTCCATGAACTTGCTGGCTGGTTCATTGAAGCAGAAACGAATTAAACAGGACCCAAAAGGTATAATGGAAGGCTGTTCTTTTTGCTTGCAGGATGTAGGAGTCGCAAATGAGATGGTTTTTACTCTGGTTGTCAATCCAAAGAAAGTTGTTCTTGGTGTTGTTGTTCTGGGTGCCTCCCACGGGCAAAATGTCTCTTGCATGAGACCTGCAAAGTGCCTTTCCTGTTTGTATGGTGCTGTTCCGTGTTGACATTGAAAGTATAACCATGTTTCTTACGTGGATCTCTCACAAGATTAGAACAAAACTTTGTGGAAGTATGGAATAGTGAGAAGTGATACGTGCCTGCAATTTCCAACTCGTCCGTTAGTTCTGTTTTTCTACTCCGGTTTTTTAAATGATTGCCCCAACTCGTAAGTGAAGAATTGTCCATTTGCTGCTCCACTGGCTCTCCTGCTACAGTACCTGAACTTTGTGTAGGTTTATGCTGCTGCGATATTCTGTGGCGTGCTGTTTCGAGCCTGGATGTGTGCATTTAGTGCAGAAGGCGGGTCTTGCCGTAAGGTTGCTTCTTGTGTTAAAAAATAATTCCTTTTTGGTGCAATAGTGAGAAATAAACATTGGATGAGAAGATAATGAACGGGGCTTTATTTTGCTGTCCTGTGGCTTAGTTTGAATGCGTGCAGTGGTTTCCATGGGATATCTAGCCTATGTTGTCCATGGAATATCTCGAGCATGGGCTGACCATGAGGACGGCAGCAGGCTTGGAGAACATTTGATCTGATAGAGGTTGGGAGCATGGATTCAGAATTCCAGTGCTGGGAACCTTATCGCGGTCCTTGCTGCCTTCTGCTCCAGGCTTCTTGCCTCCAGACTTCCCATCGAGGTCGTCATATAGGTTACGTTATCTTGAATAACTGCATTGGTGACTAAGTATAAGTTTATTGCCCCAGATGACTTGCCTTTTGGGGACGTTTTGTGGGCTAACCATAGGATAACAAATCAACTTGTGACAGCCACAAGACGCTTCTATCCTTTAGTCAAGGTGTTTATTTACGGGTTTGATCTCTAAGTGCATGAGAGAATCTGATGGATGTTCAATGCTAGAATAAGAGAAACTATGTATGAAAAATAGGTGTGAAATCAGACTCCATAGGTGATAAAGAATGGGGATTTAAGTCGATGCGATGCAGATGCATTTAATGAGGTGGGAAAATGGATATTTGCTCGAATTGAGTTCATAGCTCCAACTTGCTTTTCCTGTTCCATTTGGGGCTCAAAATATCTACTTTGATTATGGGTGGGTTTATCAATGAAATGGTGATAGATGACGCAAATAATATAGAAATGTTTGAGCTGAAACTTAAGAAAGAAACAAGGTGATTGATTTCATACCAATGAATGGAGGGTTGCTCCAAGAGGGGGTCATGCCACATCTCCGAACCATAGGAGAGGGGAACGAGGAAGATTTATATATTATAATATTAGTCCATACTGACACACGTTTTTAATTCAGAAAAAATTAAAAACATTCCTCCAAATTCGGGCAATTTATATTTAGACCTTAAAAGTTAAAAAAATGACAATTAGCCATCAAAATTTTTAATTTATTACATGACACAGTCATTGTTACAACATATTGTCATACGAGGATCGTATGATAATTAACTTTTTAAAAAATTGTAGAACTCTTCCCACTAATTTAGTAAAAGACTCTTATTTTGATGAGAATTGAAAGGGGAGGAAACTAACACTTTGAGATTTATGCTAGCAGATGAATGATTGTCTTTTAAGATATATGCAGATGAATAAATGACAAAAGATGAAATATTTTAAGATCCGTGCAAATAATGAACGATGAAGGATGGAGTGATTTGTCTATGTAATCAAATGAATGACAAAAGAGGGAGTACTTTAAGATCTGTGCAGATATATAAATGACAATGGGCATAGTGCTTTAAGATCTATGCATGCGAATGGATGATAAAGATAAATTGCTTTGAGATCTATGTAGGTGGATGGATAATAGAGGATGAAGTTCTTTGAGATATGTGCAAGTAGATGAATGACAAAGGAGAGGATGTTTTAACATGCATGCAGGCATATGAATTACAGTATATCGATTGCTCTGAGAACTATGCATATGAATGGATGATAGAGGATGGAGTGCTTTGAGATCTATTAAATGTATAGATGATGGAGAATGGACCATTTTGAAATTTGTATAAGCAGATAAATTACAAAAAATAGAGCACTTAGTAATTCGTGTTGACATATTAATAATAGAGGATGTAGTACTTTAAAATCTATATATATAGATGAATGAGAGAGGACGAAGTATCTTACGATCTATATAGGTGGTTGGAGCATTTTGAAATCTGTGCAAGTGGATAGATAATAGAAAATGAAGTACCTTAAGATTTATATAGGTAGATGAATGATCAAAGATAGAGTGCTTTAAGATCTATATAAATAGATGAATAATAGATAATGGAGTGTTTTAGATTTATATAGGTGAATGGATGATTGATGATGTTATTGTTGTTTGCATGTTTCTTTTTCAAAATTATGCTGCACAGATAGCCTCATTTGTCAATTAACATAATACATTACTTTTGCAAAAAAAAAAAAAAAAAAGAGAAAAAAACCACCGTGTTCTAAAGTTTCTAAATATCACTTGCAACTTTTATACAAGTCTGGTATCATCTGTTGTGAAGATTTAATTTCTTAAAATACTTATTGAACAAGGTCTGTCCTGACAAATCAATTGCATATCAAATTTTTATTAACAAAATGAAGATCAAACTATATTTAGTTTAGAAAAACTAATCATATCATGGTACATACTGCCTTATACCTAGGTATGAGGAGGTATGTACCGTAAGTAGTGCCCGGTTTCAAGGCGTACCAAGGTATTCATGCTTGCTATGCACCTTGTATCAGCAAACAGTTATAGGGGCATACCATGGCGCGCCAATCTGTTGCGGCCAATCGCCTCGTCGCCCGATCGCCGGGAAGCGTGCACCTGCAAAAGGAAGTCCGCACTGACCGGAGGCGGCTCCGGCGGGGACCCTCCGACGGTCAAGTCAGAGAGGTGACTGGGCAACAGTAAAATGCAGACAGAGAGCTCTGAGAGGGAGAGAGAAGAAAGAAGAGCGAGCCTGCGTATGTGGGAGAGAAGGGCGGATCGACCCTTTGCACTGTTGCCTTCCCCGGTATATATAGTGGAGCACGGTATGGCGCCGTCATTAATGGCGCGGACAAGTGAGGAACTGTCAACTCACTGTAGACTGTCAGAGCCGCCGTGGAAATGTCATGTCGCCGTGTGGCCGTCTAGTCACCAGGGTTGACCTCGCTCTCGGCGGGACAATGCCCCTGGGGAACTGTGCCGCATGTCCGTGTCAGAGCTGACAAGGTCTGGCGGCTGTACGGCGATGGGAGGAGACGGCCGACCCTTGGTCGGTGGCCAGCAGAGTGGCGTCGGGTTCCTCCGTCAGTCGGCGAGTTTCCTGTGAGTCGGCCTCTGGGTCTGGTCGGTCGGGAAGGATACGCCCGACATACCCCCAGTCGGCGATTGGGCCATTAAAAAGCCGTCGGTAGCGTCCGTTAGTCGGTCACCCCCGGCTTTCAGTCGGAGACGGTCGGTCGGGCCGCCAGCCGGTCGGGCCCTCCGATAGTCGGTCGGTCGGTCGGTGGGTTTCCCCCAACAGTTGCCCCCTCCACTCCTAAGTCGGGTGATGAGCTGGCGACTAGGAGTGGATTTCTCGTGCGCGAGGATCCGACCGTACCGCCGATTGATACGGTGTCCGGCGCCCTGTACATATCGAGAGGTTTACTGGCGCCCGACATCCAATTGGCGCCAGGCGTCTCGTCCCATCAGCATCAGGTGTCGGTCGGCGCCGGACGTCCGCCGTCCGGTGGTAAGCCGAATGTCGTTCAGCCGGCCATTGGTCGGTCGGCAAGTCGTAGATGCGACAAAGGTCGCGTCGTGTGATGGACGGTGGTAAGCCGAACATCCCTTGACCGGCCGTAGCTCGGTCGGAAGTCGCGACAATAGTCGCGTGGGCTTTTTGCCTTTCTTCGGTCGGGGCCCGATCGGCCTGTCGGCCGACGGATTCTGCCCGAAAATTCGACCGTTGAGGGAGCATAAACTCCCGTTCATAAGAGTCCGTCGGCCCTTTGTGGAGGTCCGACAAGTCGTCGAAGGAGTATTGACTCCCGTCGTTGTAGATGCATCGGTCCGTGTAAGGGGCCGATGTGTCGTCGGTGCCAGATCCGTGTCGGCGCGTCGGGGCTGAGCGCCGACCGGTAGTGGAAGAGTTAGAACTCCAATTTTTCAAACTGAAGATGTATTCCGACAATTGAATTACAGAATTCACTGGCAATACAGCTTCAAGTTGTCGGCGTTCCAAGTCCGGGGAATGGTTTTTCCCTCAAGGGTTTCCAGCCGATAGGCTCTCGGCCCGAAGGTGTCAGCAACCCTGTAGGGTCCTTCCCAGTTGGGAGCCACTTCCCTTGGTCCAAGGGCTTCGACACCTCCGCCTTCCTCAAGACTAGGTCGCCAGGCCTGAAGAGCTTTGGTCTGACCTTGGCGTTGTAGTACCGGGCGACCCTCTGTCGGTATGAGGCCATTCGGATTTGAGCCTCATTTCGCAGTTCGGGGAGAAGGTCTAGGTCGGCCCTCCGACTTTCGAAGTTGTCCGGCTCGTGGTACTGCTCGACCCTTGAAGACGGCAGGCCAATCTCGAGCGGGATCACAGCTTCTGTCCCGTAGGCCAAACTGAACGGCGACTCTCCGGTCGGGACACGGGGGGTCGTTCGGTAAGCCCATAGGACGGAGCCCAGCTCGTCGACCCAGAGACCTTTGGCTTCGTTCAGTCGGGTCTTGAGTCCATGGAGCAAGGTTCGGTTCGTCACCTCAACCTCACCGTTGGACTGTGGGTGCCCGACTGAAGTTAGTCGATGACGGATGTGGAACCTGGCGCAGAAGTCCTTGAAGTCTTGGTTGTCGAATTGCCGTCCGTTGTCGGTGATGATGGTGTGCGGCAATCCGAACCTGAAGATGATGGACTTTTGGACGAAGTCCTCCATCTTCCGCTCGGTGATCTGCGCCAAGGGCTCGGCCTCGACCCACTTCGTGAAGTAGTCGATGGCGACAACGATGAACTTCCTTTGGCCCGACGCCGGTGGGAAGGGGCCGAGAATATCGACTCCCCACTGAACGAAGGGCCATGGAGCGACAATGGGAGTGATTTGGCTGGCCGGTTGGTGCTGAATATTGGCATACTTCTGACATGGCTCGCACCTTCGGACCAACTCTGCCGCATCCTTCCTCATGGTCGGCCAGTAGTAGCCCTGTCGTAAGACCTTGAAGGCTAAGGACTTGCCCCCAAGTGATTCCCACAAATTCCTTCGTGAACCTCTCGGAGGGCGTAGTCAGCGTCGGTCGGTCCCAAGCACCTGAGCAGAGGGAGGGAGAACGACCTCTTGTAGAGTCGGCCGTCCATGATCACATATTGTGACGCCGACCATCGGAGTCGCTTGGCCTCCGCGGGATCTTCGGGACTGGTCCCCTCGGACAGGTACTGGATGATCGGGTCCATCCAACTTGGTTCAGACGTTAGCTGCTGTACTTCTTCGACCCGATCGATGCTCGGCTGTTGGAGGTTTTCGACAAACGTCCGACCCAAAGAATCATAGGCCGACATTGCCAATCTGGAGAGAGCGTCGGCACGGGCGTTCTCCGTCCTGGGGATGTGGGAGATCTCGAAATGCCCGAAGCGGGCCATGAGATCCTTTACCTTCTGAAGATACTTGATCATGGTCGGATCTCGCGCCTCGAAGTCGCCCTTGACCTGCCCCACGATCAGCTGAGAGTCGGAGAATGCCCGGAGGCCGTCGACGCCCAGTTCCCTCGCCATCCTCAAGCCCGCGAGGAGTGCCTCGTATTCGGCTTGATTGTTGGAGGCCTTGAAGTCGAACCGGAGGGCGTACTCGGCGACTACCCCATCCGAATTCGTGAGCAGGAGCCCGGCCCCGCTTTCCTGAGCGTTGGAGGCTCCGTCGATGTGAAGTACCCAGGTGGAGATCGGGTCTGGCTCAGAGACCGAACCTCGTCCCGGGCCTTCAACTCCCGACCTTCGGTCGGTCGTCGGGCATTCAGCGATGAAGTCGGCCAAGACCTGAGCCTTCAAGGCAGGCCTCGGTCGGTACTGGAATGTCGAACTCGCTAAGCTTCATTGCCCACTTAGCGAGTCGTCCGGATGTGTCGGGTCGATGCAGTACGGCCCTCAGGGGCTGGTTGGTGAGTACCACGATGGCGTGGGCCTGGAAGTATGGTCGGAGCCGTTGCGCGGAGACGGTCAGGGCGAAAACCATCTTTTCCGTCTCCGAGTATCTGGCTTCGGCGCCGTGGAGGACCTTGCTGGTGTAGTAGATGGGCTGATGGGTTCGGCACTCGTTTTCCCGAACGAGCACCGAGCTGATCGCCTCAGAAGATGTGGCCAAGTAAAGATACAAGGTCTCCCCGATCTGCGGCTTTACGAGCAGCGGCGGGGAAGCCAAGTACCTTTTCAGGTCTTCAAAGGCCTGTTCGCACTCATCCGACCAAGAGAAACCGTTCGCCTGGCGCAGGGTCTTGAAGAACGGGAGGCACCTTTCAGCTGATCGGGAAATGAATCGGCTAAGAGCGACGATTCTTCCATTCAGTTGTTGGACCTCCTTCTTGGTGTTCGGATGACGCATGTCGAGGATCGCCTTTATCTTCTCAGGGTTGGCCTCGATCCCTCTCTGAGAAACGAGGAATCCGAGGAACTTCCCCGAGGTCACCCCGAAGGCGCATTTGGTCGGGTTGAGCTTCATTCGGTGTCGTCGAAGGGTGCGGAAGGTCTCCTCGAGATCCTGAACATGGTCCGGGATCTGCGTGCTCTTTACCAGCATGTCGTCCACGTATACCTCCATGTTACGCCCGATCTGGTCTTTGAAGACCTTATTGACGAGTCGCTGGTAGGTGGCGCCGGCATTCTTCAATCCAAAGGGCATCACCCGATAACAGTAGAGGCCCTTGGGGGTCACGAACGCGGTGTGCTCCTCGTCTTCAGGCGCCATCCGGATCTGATTGTACCCGGCGAAGGCGTCCATGAAGCTGAGCAGCCGAAATCCGGACGTCGCATCCACCAGCTGGTCGATCTTCGGGAGTGGAAAGCTATCCTTCGGGCATGCCCGGTTGAGGTCGGTATAGTCGATGCAGATCCTCTACTTCCCGTTGGCTTTCTTGACCATGACGACATTGGCGAGCCAATCGGGATACGTGGATTCCCGAATGAAGCCTGCTTCGAGCAGCTTGTCCACTTCTTCGTCAATGGCCTTCTGCCTCTCTGGGGCGAAGGACCTTTTCTTCTGCCTCACCGGCTTCATTGTCGGGTCGATGTTGAGTCGGTGAGTAATTATTTCTGGAGGGATGCCCGACATATCTGCTGCCGACCATGCGAATATGTCGGCGTTGGCCGTCAGCAACTCCGCCAGTCGGTGGCGTTCGGTGTCGGGCAATTGAGACCCGACCCAAACTTTTCTGTCGGAATTTTCTCCTATGGGGATCGCCTCGAGCTGCTCGGCCGGCGAACCCCGCTCTTCCTCCTCCCGTTGATCCAGTTTGTCGATTGTCAGGGGATCCTTTGTCTCGTCGCATTGGGCGGAGATTTGGAAGCATCGTCGGGCGAGCTGTTGATCTCCGCGCATCTCTCCGACTCCGTTTTTGGTCGGGAATCGAACAAGGAGATGGTACGTCGAGACGATCGCCCCGAGGGCGTTCAATCCGGGTCGCCCGAGTATGGCGTTGTAGGCCGAAGGAACTTGGACGACCGCGAAAATGAGGGAGGCCGTTCTTTGCCGTGGTTCGGTACCGACCGTCAAGGGCAGGGTGATTTCTCCTTCTGTCGTGACGGTGTCTCCGGCAAAGCCGATCAAGGGCGTGGAGACCCTACTAAGTCGATCAGTCGGTAGTCGCATTCGGGAGAAGGTCGAGTAAAACAAAACATTTGTCGAACTTCCATTATCAACAAAAATTCGTTTTACATCATAATTGGCTATTGTCGCCGACACAACAACAGCATCGTCGTGGGGAGTCTGGATGCCCCGAACGTCGTCTTCCGAGAAGGTAATCACGTCGTCCGGGCGCGGCTTTTTCGTCGGCTCTCCTCCTGCAGACGTCCCCGGGCCCAGCCGCTTGGAGATCATGTTGATGACTCCAGCCGTCGGCTGGTTAGTCGGTGCCTCTTCAGTCGGCTGGGGGCGTCGATCGGCAGTCGGTCGGGTCGGCGGACCCTTTCGAAACTTGCCGAGATACCCTCGGCGGATGAGATTTTCGATCTCATCCTTCAACTGGATGCATCGCTCGGTGTCGTGGCCGTGGCTCCGATGGAACCGGCAGTACTTCCGATGGTCGAGGCCCTTTGCCTTCAGAGGCGGAGGCCGTCGCAGGTATTCTTTCCCTTCGATCTCCATCAAGATCTGTGCACGGGGAGCGGAGAGAGGAGTGTAGGAGTCATACCTGGGACGCACCGACCTCGGAGTCTGTCGGCGGGGTGATTTTTGGATCTGTCGGGGTGGAGAAAGCCGACTACCGGCCGGGGGCCTGTTGGTTCGGTGGGCTCCCGACCTTTTCTTCGCTTCTCCTTCGGACCCCTGGGCTCGACCAAGCGTCGGTCGGACGCTCCTTCGTCCGCGCGCATATACTTGTATGCGCGCTCCAGTAGCTCGGCGTACGTCCGGGGGAGGGTCTTGTCCAGAGAATAAGTAAATCGGGAAGACCTCAGGCCCCGCTTCATGGCTGAAACCGCCATGTTTTCGTTGAGGTCCCGGACCTCGAGCGTGGCCGCGTTGAATCGCGCCACGAAGTGTCGGAGCGCCTCGTTTTCCCCCTGCTTGAGGGAGAAAAGGCTATCCGACGTTCGCGGCGGCTTTCGGCTGGTGCTGAAATGGGCCACGAACGAGTGCTCGAGCTGCGCGAAGGAATGGATACTGCCCGATCGAAGATCGGAGTACCAAGCCCTGGCAGCCTTGCGAAGTGTGGCGGGGAAGCCGATGCAAAACAGAGCGTCGGTTGCCCCTTGAATTGTCATGAGAGCTTTATAGCTCTCGAGGTGGTCGACTGGGTCGGTGGAGCCGTCGTATGGCTCCACGTTCGGCATTTTGAACCGACTGGGAATCGGCTCATCGAGGACCAGTCGAGAGAGAGGCTGGGCGGTCTGGAAGTCGACGTCGTTCGAAGACTTCTGGCCGTCCATCTGCAGTTGGGCGAGCCGGTGGTCGATCTCCTCGAACCGTCGCTCGTAGTCGTCCGCTCGTCGATGCTGGGAGACCCCAGGAGTGGAGCCTCCGGAGGATTCTGAAAGAGAGGCCGACGGTGTGCGCGGCCGCTTTTCCTTCCTCGCCCGTTCCAACGGGGAAGGAGAGGGCCACTGAGACCGTCGGTCGTCGCGCCGTGGTCGCCCCTCCTCCTCTCCGTGGGAGCGCTGTTGAGAGCGCTCGCTTGGAGGCGACAGGGGTCGGCGCGGCCATCGGCGGCTGCTCCTGGAAGGCATAGGTCGGGCCGCCGGTTGTTGCTGGAGGCTTTTGACTGCGTCGGTCAGTACGGTCATCTGCCGTACGATGGCCGCAATCTGGGCCTCCGTGGTCACTGCAGGGTGCGGAGAGCTAGGCTCCGCCGTCGGTGGTGGTGGAGAGGCCTCTTCCCGACGGGAAGAGCGCCTTGCCGACCCAGTGACTCTCGATCGTTGAGCTCTTGTCTTTGTCATGCTGTCCCCTACCTGGCGCGCCAATCTGTTGCGGCCAATCGCCTCGTCGCCCGATCGCCGGGAAGCGTGCACCTGCAAAAGGAAGTCCGCACTGACCGGAGGCGGCTCCGGCGGGGACCCTCCGACGGTCAAGTCAGAGAGGTGACTGGGCAACAGTGAAATGCAGACAGAGAGCTCTGAGAAGGAGAGAGGGAGAGGAAGAGAGAGAGAGGGAGGAGCGAGCCTGCGTATGTGGGAGAGACGGGCGGATCGACCCTTTGCACTGTTGCCTTCCCCGGTATATATAGTGGAGCACGGTATGGCGCCGTCATTAATGGCGCGGACAAGTGAGGAACTGTCAACTCACTGTAGACCGTCAGAGCCGCCGTGGAAATGTCATGTCGCCGTGTGGCCGTCTAATCACCAGGGTTGACCTCGCTCTCAGCGGGACAATGCCCCTGGGGAACTGTGCCGCATGTCCGTGTCAGAGCTGACAAGGTCCGGCGGCTGTACGGCGATGGGAGGAGACGGCCGACCCTTGGTCGGTGGCCAGCAGAGTGGCGTCGGGTTCCTCCGTCAGTCGGCGAGTTTCATGTGAGTCGGCCTCTGGGTCTGGTCGGTCGGGAGGGATACGCCCGACATACCTCCAGTCGGCGATTGGGCCATTAAAAAGCCGTCAGTAGCGTCCGTTAGTCGGTCACTCCCGGCTTTCAGTCGGAGACGGTCAGTCGGGCCCTCCGATAGTCGGAGACGGTCGGTCGGGCCGCCAGCCGGAGACGGTCGGTCGGGCCGCCAGCCGGTCGGGCCCTCCGATAGTCGGTCGGTCGGTCGGTGGGTTTCCCCCAACAAAGGATAACCAATCATATATTAAAATAATATTCTCCTCCAGTGGTCCAATAAACCTCAAGTATTCTATGTAGCAGGTTAACCCCGCTGTCTCCACTATGGTACGCGAGGCAAGAAGTAAAAATGATATCATAGAATGGTTTGGGGCTACCAACTCTACCAAGGATGGATTGTTTGAAAAATTAATGACATCTGTTATGCTACCAGGAGAAACCTGAGCAAAAATAAAATGTCCTATCAAAATAGTGGTCCATGTTATAGATGACTCATCATTCATTTCTTAATACTTTCTCACCAATCTTCAATATGCAAAGCTTAACTATGATCATCAAGAAAAAAAAAATAAATAATAAATCACAACTATGAACCATCACCTCACGCCCTCTGTTAGAAACAATTTTAGAATCTGCATGATATATCTAGTAAGGCCATTTGTTTTATACTCCTGCCTACCCCCTCATATGGTCATCCTTTTGAAGGAAATGTCTTCAAGTTCCCAACTTTAGATAAAACGTTAATTGCTCAAACATATAAAATCCCTGGACATATATATATATATATATATATATATATATATATATATATATATATATATATATATATATGTATGTATGTATGTATGTATGTTTCTCTTCGTGCTTATATTATGAAAAATGCTAATGAGCCTAACTTTTCCACCGAACAACAATAACAACATATAAAATCAACAGCATGCCTTGTGCCATATCTCATATGGCACATAGCATTTCCATTTTTGGGAGCATGGTTAGGCCCTATATTATTAGTATATAAGAAAGCGATTAGTACAACAACAAAAATTCAATGGTGCCCCATTTTGTACCACATCTCATATGGCACATAGTATTTCTGTTTTTAGGAGCATGATTAGGCTCAATGTTATTAGTAGTTATTAAGGTGATTACCACATGCAACAACATAAAAGTAGTGCGGCATCCCTTGTGCCATATGAGATCTCACATGGCACATAGTTTTTTCTCTTTTTTTTTTTTCTTTCCTTTCCTTCGGAGCATAATTAGGCTCTATATTATTACTAGTTATGAAGATGATTACTATTTAACCATACTCACATAAACAATAGCTATCTCTTTTATATGACTTCCCTAAGATCAGTCAAACGGCCGCTGCCAGCCAATTGCATTTGCCAATAGTTTAATCTACTGATCTGATATCAAAAAGAATAATTTAATCTACCAAGCTGAATTATTTTTGCCACAAATTCATAGCGTCTCCAGCTCAGAACTAGAAGTTTCTTCAAGCTTCTCTTCTCCGTGTTTTTATTTCCAAGTCAAAAGTCGAAAGCGAGAATAGAATCCGACAGCCGACACTTGGCGGCCAATGGAAATGGTGGAATTCCATCCAACCGGCGCCATCCGCGGTGGGTCTACCCGGAGGTGCCCTCCCTCGCAGCGCTCGGCGTGACGCGTGAGCCACCTAGCGAGCAAGACAAAGAATGCGTGGGGCCACCACTTTTTTTGTCGCTGTTTGAGTTGTGGGGCCCAGCTCTCTCTTTCATTTTTCCCTTTTCTGCAGGGAAGAGCTTTTTGTTTCAACCTTTAAAGCTATGGGCCAGGGCAGTCCCAAAAATAACAATAATTAAAAAAAAAAAAAAAAAAAAAAACCAAGGGGCCATTGTGCCTGTCCTAACATGACCTTATCCAATTGTCATGCTCGTATCAAGCTAACAAGCAACAACTACAACCATTTATTTAATCTAATCTAAACTAGCAGCATCCAAAAGTCTTTGGGTTGGCACCCAGCCCCATTGGCTTCTCAATGATCCGTTTATTGTCTATTTATATGTGGATCGTATATAGTTTTATAACAATTAGTATATTGTTTGCTGGTGGCAAAGATACCCGGGGATCTCAAAATGTTTTTATTTTTTCTTAGGTTATTATGGAAAAACTTTGTATTAGACTATCAATATTCTGTTGGATACCTAATTTGATCATATACGTCAAATAATAAAAGTTGACAAATATCTAGGTGATTAGTTTATTACCATATATTACTACAGTAATACGACTATTAACATATCTCTTTGATTTTATTAGACTCATATGTTTAAGATGAGCAAATTAATATTTGGTTTTAAAAATACTAGAAAAATAATTATTGATTCTTCGTAGGTTTTAGCCTTTACGTTTGAAGAAAAAAATATTCAATGCATTTCGATAGGATGGAGAGATTTTTTTGTTATTATTGAAAGTAAAAACCCAACAATACAGGAGGAATGATAAATAAGAAGGCTCATATGCAGCCTCAATAGTTTAATACATTATTTTTTTTTTTTTGAAGAAAAACATCAGTTATTTCATTTAACATCAAGAATAATAGATTTTTTAGATATGCGACCATTTTACTCTAAATGACAAGGCACATGTAAAAAATAACATTACTTTGTTGTATTATATTGCATCTTATTAGGTATAATTAATAGCTAATAATTTTTAAAGTAAATTAATCTAGTGGAGATGAGGGCTTGAGATGCATCTACCAGTTTATTAATAAGGAAACGAAAGATATAGAAAAAACCTTTTCAGATCATAAACTAACAATGAACATATCATCATCTCATCGAAAAAGATTCAAATTATTCAATAAATGTGGAGTGCTCCTGGCATACCCATCTTACACATCTTAAGAAGTTATTTTGTAACATATTGCTATATATTTTTGGCCAAATAGAGACTCTTACATCTAAGCATGGTGCTAGAAAATTTTTATACGTTCAATTGCTAGCTATAATTTCTATAAGTGAAATGACTAAAGGAGCAACATATTGCTATATATTTTTGGCCAAATAGAGACTCTTACATCTAAGCATGGCGCTGGAAAATTTTTATACGTTCAATTGCTAGCCATAATTTCTACAAGTGAAATGACTAAAGGAAACACCATCAAAGTTCACTTGCAAAGCAAAAACGATGCAAAGAATACATTGTCTTGCTTCATAGTTATTTGTATGGAGAAAATTCCACCTCTTTATTTTTAAACTTCATTTGATTATATTTTCACATTAAAGTAGTAGAAATACCCATCTTACATTCCAAAATCTGATGGTGACAATGAAGAAAATCCTGGTGGCTGTGGAATTCAAAATCCCATCAGAAAGCATTGATTTGCAAAACACATGAAAAGAAGGAAACAGTCTCATTGGGATAGAGGTTATGGAGATGACTATGCCAGGATCCTCCCTTTCTTTTTTGGTAACAGTGAGGAGCTGTAGCTTATATTATTGAGAAACAACACAAATAGTTCCATACATATCCAATCCCCAAAGATAGCACTCCCTCCAAACAGCAACATCAACATCATACACATATTCAACCAAAGGTCGAACAGCCTACCGACGATACAAAAACAAGGGATACACTTCCTTTATAGTTATCTTTTTTCCCCTGTTAGGTGCGTAAATTATGATTGGCACACTGGATAACCAAGGATCATTTAGAACATTGATCGAACGCCCTCCCCCCATTAACCAAAGGAATTGATATTGGAAATTGTGACTGCAGCTACATATTTTTCTCCAAATCATGGAGCTGTGCTAAGGCTTAGAGTAAGAATTCCATAAGCCATTGATATTATATTTAGCTGAAACCACCTTAGCCCAAAGGGACACCAGGTTGACAACAAGTCGAGTAGCAAGCTTGCATAAGAAAGCTACTCTTCTCTGATGCAAAGACTCAATATCTAGTCCCCCATTATTCCTTGGCTTGCACAGCCTTTCCTAAGCCAAAAGACGGAGTCCTTTATGATCCCTAGGATGCCCCTAGAGAAAGGCCCGGAGTTCTTTCTCCAGCTTATCAAGTGTCACAATTGGCACATGAATGCAAGAAAGGTAATATAAAGGGCTAGATGATAAATTGACTTGAGCAATGTTGTTCTACCTACTAGAGACGGAGTCTTCCATCGCTAAGTTGATATTCTCCCAGTCATCTTGTGAAATGATAATGCTCCTGCTCTTAAAGAACCACCAGAAAGAGGCATACCAAGATAATTCCAAAGGCCATTGTTTTCATTTATTGAAATAGGTCTCTCGATTTTAGTCCTCTTTGGATGGTTGGGCTACACGTAATCTGAAATTTAGTAATGTTAACTGCTTGGCCAAACATAAAGCAATAAGCATCAGGCCTTCACACAACCTGCATCCCATTTTGCGGCTTTTGCCACTAGGAGACAATCATCCACAAATAAAATATGTGAGATCACTGGTCCTCCTCGAGGTATCTAATATGCTTTGAATATGTTATTGTTCATTGCATACCGAAGAAATTGAGCAAAAAATTCGAAGCATAGAATGAATAGATAAGGTGATACAACGCAATTCTAATTTGCTTCCTTTATTTCCTCCATTGTGACTTTTGTGATCAAGCTATCATTTTGAGTTCAATAAAATTGATGGAATTATTGGTATATCCATTATGCGAACATCCTATCGCATGGACCAGCTCTATTGAAAGAATTACTGACGTATCCTTGGCAATATCTTCTTGATTAGTAACCTCCTCACCATTACTTCGAGCTAGCATAGTAATTCTGTTCCCTCTTCTTCTAATGATGGTGGATCTATGGAAGAAACTTGTATTGGCATCACCCTCCTTGAGCCAAGTGGTTCTTGACTTCTGCTTCAACAAAACCTCTTGTAAGTAAGGAGTTCTATGATATTCTTAGAGAAGAGATAGAAGCTAAAAATGCAATTATTGTGTCAAACCATGTTGCTGCGATTCTAACATTTGTAGCTTATAAATCTCATCATATAGCTGCTGTCCTTTTGATAAATAAAATTTTCAATTCGTGTTTCCATCCTGTAAGTGTTGTACGAGTTTTTTGTAGCAAGATAGATAGTTTAACCCCCAGAGAATGATTGCCTTCATAGCTCCATGCTTGTTTGACTACCTCCTAAATACCTTCATAATAAAACCAAATTTTTTCAAATCAAAAAGAGATTTACCTGGGAGAGCTGTTTCCGTGCAAGGATAGAAGAAGAAGATAATGATCTAAAGTTAATCTAGTTAGATGGATTATTGTTGAGTGTGAAAAAGATCTAACCACTGATTTGAAGCTAACACCTAGTCAATCCTTTTTCAGACTCTAGCCATATCTAATCTATTATTGCACCAAGCGAATTGTGTTCCCTTGAATTCCAAATCAATGATACCTGTTCTTCTAAAGAGAGCTCTAAACTCTCGGATCTCTCGGTCTACCTTGAATGGCTTCCCTCCTTTCTTATTATCTACATTTAGCATATAATTAAAGTTCTCAATTAGAACCAAAGGTAGTCCCATTGTCATGGCTGCTTCCACCTGGCTCCATGGACCCCTTCTTTCCAACCCTCATGTGCTAGCATAAGCCACTTTCAGAATCCAAGATGGTGAGATATCATCTCAAATGCCACTTGTCTATTCACATTGGTGAAGCTCAAGTTTCCAATATCCTTTCTCCATGCTACAATAATTCCACCAGATTAACCTAGTGAAAGGACCATATAGTTGTCCTAGACCGGTCCCCAAAATTCTCTTCACCCGATCAAAAGCCTGTTTAGATGGTCTTGTTTGCAAATAATAGCAAATGTCTAAACCATAATGCCGGATCAAGGATCTAATATAATTGACAAATAGAACTTTTGTAGCTCTCCTACAGTTTCAAAAAAGAATTTTCATGATACTTAGTTATTAGATGCGACTTGAGCCCTATCAGCTACATCCACAAATCCTCTCGGACCATCATCTACAACTACATTATATGCAGCTAAGTCCTTCTTATCCCCAGCATGTAAAGGCAATCCTTTACCACCACAATCTGAATTTCATACAAGTGTGTGCTGAAAAAGCTTAAAACAAGTATGATGTATGTGAGAGGAGTTACTCTAATCTTTCGTTGTGTTAGGGTTTGCCGATGTTGGCTAGTTCACACCTATTATGGTGACAGATTTGTGATGTTGACCTTTGATTAGCTCCAAATAATTTCACTGGCCTCCAGACCTCTCTGCATTGACTCTTCTATTTCGTCACAATTGTTGTTGAAATCTGCTACTTGTGATTACCATCTCCGCACCCGACTCCTCAAGGAGTAGTATTTTAGTTTGAGATGCAGATTCTGAGCCAGATGTGCATCGGATCTTTGGAGCTTTCATTGAGGATCTCTTACTATCACACCCTTAATTTGAGATCGCGAGTTGGAGGTCGCGGTAACCGCAGCATATTCATGGAGAATTTTCTTTTACAAGTATGCAAAACATCTCATTATGATATTATAAAATAATAATAAAATAAAATTTAAATAATTAATATTCAATTTTAATTTAAATAACTAAATCAAATATCTAACAAAATAAAAATTTCATAATTTTTCATCAATTTCAATAAATCTTAATCTAAAATAAAGATATCAAATTCTATTTGTAATTCGCTCTCACATATAAAATCTCCAAATCAAGCTAGTCTTTTGAATTTATAAAAATAATAAAATATAGAGTAATAAACTAGATAGTCCAATAAGCAATGTTACTTTAACTAGATAAATTCAGCAATAATAATATACTGAAAATAATTATATAATGTGTATCAATTCAAAATATACAATCCTAATCAAAATAAAATCCATATGAATTTATTTTCATTTATAAATTGATTTCTTTAAAAACATCATCTCAATTGTCATGAACTAAATCAAAGTACCAGTGCATAATTTCATTGGCAAGGTATCAAATATCAATATTTAACCATATCATTGGTAGAATATTAAAATACCAACACACAATCCTATCGGCAAGGTATCAAAATATTAGCATTTAACCACCCTACTAGTGAGGTATCAAAGTACCAGCATTTAATCGCTCCACCGATGGGGTATTAAAGTATCAGTATTTAACCCCCACTAGTAGGATTCGATACATAATCAAGCTGTGAGTCAAAATTTATCTTAAATTAATATATTTTTCTCAAAGACATATTTCAAATCGAATAATTCATAAAACCATGCAACATCGAAATCAATTGGTATGATTTATATCAAATTCAATATATTTGATCATAAATCATTTAATATTTTGAAAAATAGGTATATTTGATAATGCAAAATATATGTATCAAATTCAAAAATAAGAAATAATTTAATATAAAAATATTTTTTAATTTATTGATAAATCTAAAAAAAGTAAAGCATTACTTACCTCATATGTATTCCAATAAATCTACATAATTCTATAATTTTTTTAAAAAAAATCTTTAATTCATAGATCATATCGTAATATCCCAATGTTGGACATCTTCTTATCGAAATAACAACACTGCCATATATAATTGAGTTCAATACTTAGAAGGGATACGAATAATTAAGAAAAACATAATGAATGTAGTCACATCCAACAGTGCAAATCGATCTGGTCTTGATAATTTTATTTGATGATGATCAAACTAGGATATGAATTGTTTAATAGAAATCAAGGGTGATCAAATCAGTAGTGTTCAATAAGAGTCAAGATGGAGGCCAACACGATGCTCGATGATCAAAGATTAGTTTGATTAAATAATTTTATTTAATCAAGATCGTATTAAGATACAATTGGCTCCATAAAGATCAAATAGATCAAATATAATGATATCCAAAATTGACCAAGGTAGATATTGGTATGCTATTCGACGACTGTGGATTAGGATCCTTCATTAAGCTTGATCAAAATTATCAAAATAAAATTTTTTATTCGATCAATCTTAGAGAGATAAATTTTATAGAGAGAGATAACTCTAGAGAGAAAAATCTATAGAGAGAAAAATAAAAATTTTAGAGAGAAAAAGTAGGGATACAAGCTTAGAAAAGATTGAGAGAGAAGAGAGAGAAACTCTCTCTCTTCTTTCTCTTTTTTTTTCTTTTCTTCTTTTTTTTTTTTTCTTTTTCTTCTTCTTCTTTCCTCCCATGGGTTCTTTACAAAATAAGGGACTATCATCCCTTTATTTCCCGAAGTAGGGGAGCACCCCAATCAGTGGTGCCCATGGCTGGAAGGGTAGATCACAGTGGTACGATTCAAGGCTCTTGGTCCGATGATTGGCAGCAAATATGGCAGTGAAGAAAATAAAAGCAAACATAGAAAAAACAAGAAAAATTTAGAAGCTTGTTTTTTCCAAGAAAATCCGGTGATTGCTGATCAGAATTAAGGTCTAAGGGTGAGGAATGATGGAGAGAAAGATTAGCTAATGTTTTAGGAAACTCTTACTTTATCTGTGATGAAGTTTTTCTAGCAAACACCATCATGAATCAAGTCCTTGGCTCTAAAGAAAATTAAGGAAGAAAGAAGGTCGAGCTCAGGCGATTGATCTTAGAGGAGCGTTAGAGCCTTTAAATAGATGCTAGTGGAAGGATTAAAGATAAAAAATAAGCTGAATCCTAATTAAATTAGATATCCTTTCAGTCGAAAAGAAGGGAAGAAGTTGGTTGTCCATAGCCCAGCATGTGTAGAGCATATGCTGGCTTAAAATTTTTTTAATGCTTTAAAGATCAAGCTATATCTTTTGGGTTTGAGTCTGAATGAAAATTGGGGTATTACATTCTTCCTCTATAAAAAAAAAATTTCATTCTCGAAGTTTTTTTTACTCAAGTCCTCAAAAATTCAGAATTACTTTTACCTAAAGTTGTAGTTATCCTCAATTTGAAAATTGAATTTTCATCATAATACTTTTCAAATCAAATTGCTATTTGGATTAGTCTGAAAATAATTCAGACCACTATATTTCTGCTATGCACTCTGATACAAATCTATCAATACACTTGTATCAAGTTGAAGTTTCTAAATTATATCATAGTTAGTATAAGTTATCATCTCAATGTCTCTAGTATCTACCCACCTACACTTATTAATGTCAAACTCTACGACTTCTATTTTATCCACTTATGCTTTGATACTATATAAATTGTCACACTCTTGATCTGAGATCATGAGCTAAAAGTTATGACAACTATCGCATACTCATGAAGAACTTTCTTCATAAGTATGTAAGATATCTTATCACGATATAATAAAACAACAATGAAACAAAATTCAAATAATTAATATTCAACTTTAATTCAAATAACTAAATCAAATGTCTTACAAAATAAAATTTTTATAGTTTTTCATCAACTTCAATAACTCCTAATCTAAAATAAAGATATCAAATTTTATTTCTAATTCGCTCTTACATATAAAATCTCCAAATCAAGCTAGTTTTCTGAATCTGTAAAAATAATAAAATATAGATTAATGAGCTAGATAGCTTAGTAAATAATGTGCACTTTAACTAAAAAAATCAAGCAATAATAATATACTAAAAATAATTATGCAACATGCATCAATTCAAATATATAATACTAATCAAAATAAGATCATATGAATTCACTTTCATTCATAAATCGATTTCTTTTAAAATATTAAGTTCATTTCGACAGTCATGAATTAAATCAAAGTACCAATACAAAACTTTCATTGACAGGATATCAAATATCAGTATTTAACCATTGTACCGACAAGTATCAAAATACCAACATATAACTCTACTGGCAGGGTATCAAAGTACCAGCCTTTAGCCCCAACTAACGGGATTCGATACATAGTTAGGCTGCAAGTCAAAATTTATCTTAAATCAATACACTTTCCTCAAAGATATATTTCATATTCCAAATCGAATAATTAACAAAGCCATGTGATAACGAAATCAATCAGTATAATTTATATCAAATTCCATAGATTCGATCATAAATTACTTAATATTTCAGAAAATAGGCATTTTTGGATAATTCAAAATACATGTGTCAGTTTCAAAAATCAAAAATAATCCAATATAGAAAATATTTTGTAATTTATTGCTAAATTTTAAAAAAATGAAACATTACTTATCTTGTATGTATTCCAATAAGTCCATATAATTTCATAAATTTTTTTTCAAAATTTTTAATTTATAGATCATATCGCAATATTGGATATCTTCTTGTCAAGACAATTATGCCTCTATATGTACTTGAGTTTAATAATCAAAAGGGATACGAACAATCAATGACATGATGAATGATAATCACATTCAATAGTCCAAATCAATCTAATCATGATAATTTTATTCGATCATAATCAAACTAAGATACAGATTATTTAATAGAGATCGAGCATGATTAAATCAGTAGCATCTGATAAAAGACAAGATAGAGGCCAATACGATGCTTGGTAATCAAAAGTCAGTTTGATTAAATAATTTTATTAATCAAGATTGAATTAAGACATAATTAGTTTCATAAAAATTAAATAGATCAAATCTAATTATATCTAGAACTGACCAAGGTAGATGATGGTATACTGTTCGATGACCGCATATATGATTCTTTACTAAGTTTGATCAAAATAATCGAAAGAAAGTCTTTTATTCGATTAATCTTAGAGAAATAAATTTCATAGAGAGATACAATTCTAAAGATAAAAATTTATAGAGAGAAAAAAGATATTTTAAAGAGAGAGTAGAAAGAAAAGAGAAGGTTGAAGGGGAAGAGAGAGAACTCTCTCTTCGTTTTCTGTTTTTTTTTTTATTTTTTTTTTCATTTTCTTCTTCTTCTTACCTCCCGTGGTTTCTTTACAGAATAGGGGACCATCATCCCCTTATTTTTCGAATTAGGAGAATACCCCAATCGGTGGCGCCCATGGCCGAAAGGTAGACCACAATAGTGCGACCCAAGGTCCTAGTCTGATGACTAGTGGCAATGATGGTGGTGAAGAAAATAAAAACAAACACAAGAAAAATGGGGAAATTCAGAAACTTTTTTTTTTGAAGAAAATCCGGCAATTGCTGGCCTGAATCCAGGTCTAAGGGCCAAGAACAGTTGAGGGAACGATCAGCTAGGATTTTAGGGAACTCTTACTTTACCTCCGGTGAAGTTTTTCTAGCAAACACCACTGTGAATCAAGTATGCAGCTTTAGAGAGAATTAGGGAAGAAAGAAGGCCAAGCTCGGGCAATTGATCTCAGAGAAGTATTAGAGCCTTTAAATAGATGTTAGTGGGGGGGATTGGAGATTCAAAATAAGTTGAATCCCAATCAAATTAGATCTCCTTTCAGTCTGGAAGAACGAATGAAAGAGCTTCTAGAGTTCTAGTTGGTTGTCCGCAGCCCAGAGCATGCTGGTTTAAAAATTTCTTTTTTTTTTTTAGTGCTTTAAAGGTCGTGCTATATCTTTTGGGCTTGAGTCTGAATGGGAACTGGGGTATTACACTTGTGCTTTTCTTTGGTTGCCATAGATCCACTTGGTAGAAATGGAGATACCACAATATCCATGCATCGGGTTTTGCAGTTTCCTCCAATTGGTCCTTCATCAGTGGATTGAATCAAGATCCCACTGCTGCCACCGAATCATCTTCCACTCTTCCCAGTGGTTGTTTGGGTGGAGATTTCTTTTCATGGTCGTTGGTTGCACCCAGGTTTTTGAAGGTTGTCCACCAACAGGATTCGAAGTAGGGTTTTGAGCAGTTTGCAATGAAATTGGCATCCAGCTATTAGGATCCAAGGTCCATAGATTTATCCTAGACTTCTAGCTCCTAGAACAGTTACAGGATTTTTAGTGCTTTCCCCATTATGCCACAAGAATAGTATACATCTAGTAGCTCCAATTGCTGCCAGATCATATAATCCTTCACCTGAACTCGAGCTCCAGGGCAAACAATCTTAGCAATGTCCATGAGCACACACACCAAACAATCTTAGCATATAATCCCAGTCAAAGATTCCATCTATTCATCTAGAAAGAGGGGAACACTGGCAATTGAGACAATCTTAAAGATCTTCTCTCTATCCCACAACTCCATTGGTATATCTGGTAATCGGACCCAGATCCTCACCTGCTGAACCTCAACCTGGCTAGGACTGAAGTTCGGCCACCAGCTTTCCAGTGCTAACAGCTATCCAGCCAAAGACCAAGGTCCCTCTGCTAGAATGTGATATTGCACTCCCTGTGATGGCAGATCATAGAGGAGCACTCCCTCAGAGAGCAAACATGGAAGTTCCCCTCCATGTTCCATCTTCATCTCATGTTGCACCCGAACGTGGTCTTAAGTCCCGGGGTTTTGGAAGTTCCGATGGGAGACCTCCAAGGCAAGGGTTGAGGAGGTGATGGCTCTAGAAGAACGATTTTCGTAAGTAGTGACCTTCTCCAATGAGGACATCGACTGTTCATGTGCTCGGTGGAAAGCGGGATCCTCTTCGGTGACACCAGTTTATTACAAAAATAAAATGCCAAAACGTCAAAATGCACAGGGTTGTCCAAGTCCACCATTGCGTCAGATGAATCCATCCCGAAAAAGAAAACTTAGAATAGACCCGTCATACTCTGGGCATGGCAGAAGAGTTTTTAAAGCCTTGAACCATTTGGGGGTGGATTGCTAGTTGAGGAGGTCTAGGTGTGTTTTAGACATGACCCTGCTGATAGAATTATGAGGAAGTAATGTGCTACCAGGCATGCATTAAAGAAGTGAAACCTAGAGGAAGTGGGTGATATCTTTCTCCAAACTAAGGTGTTGGAACAAACCATTTATATACTTCAGCAGAGAGAAAACAATGAGGGTGGATTAATTGAGTTAGATTTGTTGATTTGTCATGCCTTTCTATCCAGCTCTCACAATCTTTTGAGGCAACAAGAAGAGTTTTGGAAGCAAAAATCACATGAATAATGACCTGGGGAAGGGAGATCGTAACACCCATTTATTTTTTTCATGCCACTGTTATCAGAAGGAGAAAAAAGATAAATTCTATTATGAACCAAGATGGACCATTGGTAGAGAATTTTGCTAGAATTCATGAGGTCTTTCTTCAGCACATTGAAGAGAGAGTGTCCTAGTTCAGAATTCTTAAACCTTCACCAGCCACTTGTAACTAATGTTGTATGGGATGAGGATCGATTGTTAGTAGGCTTAAAGATAAATAAAGCTGAAATTGTGACTAATCCACAATTGATGACCTCAGAAAAAGCTCAGGGCCCAAATGGTTGTCCTCAGTGTTTCTTTAAGGCCTTTGGAACATTATGAGAATGCATGAAGTCTGGGCAATGTCTCACTTTTCAAGACCGGAGCATGCTTGATTCTTCCAGGTTCACCTATATTAAATTGTTCCCTAAAGTCAGTAATGCAACTAAACTTTCACACTTTTGACCAATTAGTCTTTGCTCTACCCTCTAAACTGCTGGCTAAATTTCGTGCCAATTGACTAAAGGTTCCCACAGGGAGGCCAGCATCCGAGCAACAAGCAGCCTTTCGCTTGGAATATATTTGATAGCTTGATATTGGCACAAGAGTCTGTACCCACTCTTCTTCGCGCTCGAGGAAATTTTACTATGGTGGTAGTGAAATAGATATGGAGAGAGCTTATGATAGAGTTACCTTCGGTAAATTTGAAGCAGCTCTCAAAAATTTTTTAGCTTCCAGATAAATGGGTGAGTTGCATTAGTGGATGTTCTCTTAATCCCTTTTTCGCTGCATTAGTGAATTGCTCCTCTGCATCAAAGTCCATCATGGGCTGAAGACAGGGTTGTCTCTTGTCGACTTACTTGTTCGCTCTATGCTCGGAGATGCTAGCAAGATCACTAAATCTTGAGATGAATAGCAGTAATCTATGTGGTTTCAAACCCAACTACCAGACCTGAGTTTTGCCATTTATTATATGCAGATAATTCTCTCTCGCTATCTCAGGCCTATGTTACAGACTGTAGAGTGTTCAAGTCATTCAAACCAATTGTGAGCAATCAGACTAAACTTATGCTGAGCAATCTGCATATCAATGTCATTTTGAGTCCAGGGACTGATCATCATGCAACGAAACTTGTGCTGAGCAATCCGGGTATCAGAAACACTGATAGATTGGGTCGATATCCTGGTGATCCACTATCAGGAGGACAAATCACTAAGCATGACTTACATCCTGTTATGGAGCGTATCAATGGTCGCCTTGCAGCTCAGAAATGAAGATTTCTATCCTTTAATGGGCATCTTTCTTTTATTAAACAGTCTTGTGCGCCTCACCTATACATTAGTTTTCTAACACTACTTCTATCCTATTATTTGACAGCCTTGACAGGGAGACTTAATCCTTTTTATGTGGTCAGTGATGGGAGGAAGTTACATACTATTCCTTGGGTTTCTATGTGCAATCTTAAACAAATTGGCAGGTTTGGTATAGCTGATTTGAGGAAATGATGGATGGCACTACTAAACTTGTAGGCAAGATATAAAACTTCAATCTCTCCTAATAGGCTCCTTCATGCTAAGTACAGCTTTTCAGGTCATTGGCTCTTATATTCTCCTCCTAGAAATGCCTCTCTAGCTTAGAAAGCAATTTGTAGACATAAGAAGTTGAAATCATCTCAACCTTGATTCAACAAAGCACCCCTTATCTAGAATGCCTATTGCTGCTAACTTGGATCAATGTCCAAACTATCCAACAGCTAGTTGCTCTTAACTGATGGCTGTTGAAACTTGCATCTACTTAACCTCTTATGAAGGGTGGAGACCAAGTCCTTTTGTGATAGAGAGAAAACTTCAGTAGCAAAATAGAAGTCCATGAGGTGTACAATGGAATGTTGGTGAGAGAAGGTGGTGCAAACTTCAGATGGATCTGGAATTTGGAGATCCATGACTAAATTAGCTGTTTCATCTGGAAGGTTATTCAGTATGGCATTACTACTGAGGACTTGCTACATGGTAGATGCATGGGTTTTGGTACTTGCTCTAGGTGTAATATGGAATTGAGACTATTGATATAGGGGGTCTAGAAACCTGGGCTCTGCTGGAAATCACAAAGTTGTAGCAGAATAGGTCTCAACAAAACCAGGGACTCAGACATAGTTCTGAATTTATGCAAGGGAATGGAAAAAATTGTGCAAACTGCTCGAATGAGAAAAAAATCGGGAACCCAAGTTTTATAATGATGGGAATATGCACTAACAATACACGTTGGAGATGAAACAGGCCAAAAACAACCACAACCAACCAAGAATTATAAAGACAACAAATCAACATTATAGAAATCATCGAGCATATGAAAGGCACTACCACACAATAATAAGAGAAGAATTCACTATAATAATCATGTAATAAAAGCATAATGTTCCTAAACTTTGCCCTACATTTTGGGGTATTACAAAGCATTGAGGCATACAAGATTACCTCTCTTTCTTTCTCTAATTTTAGAGAGATTCCTCTCCAAGCTTCTATAGATTTAAGAGTGGAACTCCTTGCTCTGGCCTCTTAAGTCTTCTCCTGGCATGGCTACAAGAATTCTTCCAGCTTTCTCTCTAGCAAAACTCTAGAAAAACCTCCCAATCTCTTCCTGTCTTCTTTTGCTTCTCCCATTACACACCATCCCACCCACTTTAGTGGGGAAGGAAAATTCTTTGTGCACCACGGTGGTGAAGAAAATCCGAGTGGAGCACACTGTCTTGTCTGATTGGCTCACTTAATTACTACTTTTCAATACGCTTTTAATGCCTACAGCTTTAATTTTTCATTTAAAATTTTGAATGATGAAAATATCTCAATTTTTTGAAAAAATTATGACATCTTATATCTATATTATAACATCTTGCATCCAAAAAGTCATAATTTTTGTCCATATGATGTTATGATATAATGCAGGATGTCATAATTTGACACAGGATGTCATAATATATACAGAATGTTATAATTTTCTGGGCTATATTATGATATCATGCGTATAGGAAGTCATAATATGCCATAGGATGTCAATAATTTTTTCAAAGGATAGAAATATTTTCATCATACAAAATTTTTAAATGAAAAAATAAAACTGCAGGTATTAAATGCGTATTGAAAAGAGATGGTTATATGGATCAATCAAATAAAGCGGTGTGCTCCACGTCAGATTTTTTACACCACTAACGGTGCACAAAGAATTTCTCTAGTCAAGAAACTCCTTATGGGCTAAATTCAAGGGACACAATATGCCCAAAACTAGGCCTTGTGGTACAAAAGAGGCCAACAATAACTTAAGTCCCCTTGAAGGGTTGGACCCTATGGCATACACCCACCACATAATTTAAATAAGACTTGAATTAATGGTCTCCAGAGATGCCCTGCTTAAAGCCTTCTTGAGTTCTTTTCTCAGCATTTTGTTATTGGGAATCCTCACAACTTGATTGTGTTAAAGCTAATTTTGATGGCTTATGCAAAGTTGATGGTGCAGGTGGATGGTTTGTGATCCGAAATGTGGAGGAGACACTTCTTAGGTGGTTGGTTCTGATTCTACGTGTTGAATACAATAAGGATGTTGTTAGGAGGGGTTTCAGTCATATTGGCTTCTTGGATACAATTTTCTTCCTCTACTCATCACTCAATTCTTTAGAGCCTTAATTGCTCCTATTTCTTCCTTTTGGATAACTCATGTTTTGTGAAACAAAACAGCGTGTGGACTTCATAGCGATCTTGCTTCAGACTCAACTACTTCAAATTTTTGGTTCTTTAATTTTACTTTTGGTTTTATGCTCTTAACAATGGCTAGTAATCTAGGCTTTGGTTATGTCTGTTTGTATTTTGCTAGAGAGTTTTCCCCTATTTCTATCTACCTATGTATCTCTCTCTCTATCTATCTAGAGAGAGAGATTGCTTCATTGTTATTTGTTAAGGACCTTTAATATAAACTAGAAAATGAAGGATTGTGAAATTTGGCATTGAGAGTGACCTAGGAACAAAATGATGTTGGGTTTACGGACCGTAGAAAAATATTTTTTAATTGATTTTTTGTTTTGCATTTTATCTTGTTTTTAGTTTTTCTAACTTTTATTTAGATCAAGTTTGAGAAGGAATTTAGCATGCCATTTTTCTAGATATTGTGCAATCTACAAGATGTCCTAATCACAGCAATTTCTTCTTTTGCATTGCTCCTAGTCTTTTCATCTTGTATATCCACAAATAGTTTATCACTACCTCCAAATAGGCCTTAAAAATTAAATTTATCAAGTAATGCACAATATGATTGCTTATGACAACTAATTTGCCAAGTACATCGTGATAGTTTCAAAAGTAGCTTTTTAGTAATGGTCATTGATATTTCCTTATAAGTTCATTAGTCAATTACCTAAATGAAATGCTTTACAAGTTGTCACATATAAATCCACGATGTAGATTGAAAGCAATGAAAAAAGAGAAAAAACTATGTGCATGTTTGGGGTGCATTTGTAATTGCCAAAAATGAATTCAGATTTTTTTTTTGATGAAAAAGTGATTTTAGATTTTAAAGCAGAATTTTGAGTATTTAGTTATAACCTAAAAGTAGTTCTGAATTGCGTTTAAAATTTTTCAAAATGTAGTTTATGTAAAGCTGACCTTCTCCCACTTTCCGTCAACATGGCACTACAAGCTAACCATCACATTTGTAGAAAATTAATTTTTTTTAGAAAAATTATGTATTATTCTCTCAATACCCCTTGTATGTCACTTTTTTCATTTATCTATTAAAACTTTTTCTTTTATCAGATTAATCTTATCTCATCTTCATCCATATCTCCGATAATCTTCTCTCATCTCCATTTAGCATCCCCCCCTTTTTTTTTCAATTTATAAGATTATTAATCTCCTCTCATCTCCATCTACGTCCCTTCTCCAGCCACGATATTATTAATCTCCTCTCATTTCATATCTCCATCTCTTGTTTTTCTTATTTATCAAAACTCTTTCATTCTTCAGATTAATCTCATCTCATCTCCATCCATATTTTTGATTAATCTCCTCTCTTTTCTATCTACGTTCACTTGTTTCCAACCTTCAGGATTATTAATGTCCTCTCATTTCTCTCTTTTTGTCTAACTTTTTATCTATTAGGATTTTTTTCTTCATATTAATCTCTTCTCATCTCCATCAACATTACATCTCCTTTTTGCTGACTTTCTTATGTATCGAGACTCTTTCTTTGATTTATCTCCTCTCATCTCCATCCCCACCTAATGACACGAAGATGAGAAAAAATCAAATAAAAAATTTTATATCCAAATAATTTGGGAATCATTTTAGATATTTGACTTTTTTGATCATTTTGTCATTCAAAAGCAACTTGTGGATCTGTTTGTTGGGATGCGTAGGGGTTTCATGCAGGTATTTCAAAAATTTTTAGCGAAAGAATATTAGATTAAACTATTTAATCTACAAATGCATGCATAAAATCTGATCTTAAAACTCCTACAAATGGATCTATGACATAAATTTATATGCATAAAAATCTGAATTTAAAATGACAAACATGTGATCCAAAAGACAACATTTAGTAATAGATGTCATTCAAAAGCAACTTGTGGATCTGTTTGTTGGGATGCACAGGGGTTTCATGCATGTATTTCAAAAATTTTCAGTGAAAGAATATTAGATTAAACTATTTAATCTATAAATACATGCATAAGATCTGATTTTAAAACTCTTACAAATGGATCTATGATATAAATTTATATGCATAAAAATTTGAATTTAAAATGACAAGCATGTGATCCAAAAGACAACATTTAGTAATAGATCTAATCTACCATTTTTAAGATCCGAATCTAATATCTAAGCATAGATAGTCGAACTCTACGATCGAGAACGTAGATCTGAAAGTTCTCTCTGGTCGCTCATAGCCGCACAAGCATCCAACCTCTATGGATGGTCCATACGAAGCCCCTCAGACCGATCTGCCCTTCATGGGAGTGCTAGCTCGTGCAGTCAGCTTCTGATGGCAGATCTGACTTGATCTCCTTCTTCGATCATCTCGAACCTTTCTGATATTGAAGATGGATTAGAAGAAGATGCTGGATGGTGGAGAAAAATTAGATGAAAACTTTCTTCTCTTTGATTTTTTCCTTACCTAAGAACCTAGAACAGTTCTAGGTCTCTCACCCAAGAGGAGATCGGTCTCTTTTTTTGCTCACGCCAAAGAAGAAGGAAACCCATCCAAAGCTCATGATCCAAAGAAGAATTTTCAACCCTTTTTCTCTCTGGTATCTCATGGTGAAAGGTTCTCTCTTTTTGGCACACAAAATTATGATTCTTTTCTGATTGTTGCACAAACCAGATTAGATAGGATAAGGGTTGGAGTTTGTTGCAATTCAAATCTGTTTGAATTTCAATTTGACTTCAATTTTTTCTCACCCTTATCTAACTTAAAGAAAGACTTATCAAAAAAAAAATAAACATGAAAATCAATTGAAAAGATCTTTTTTTCTCGTACACAATAGACCCCTTCAAAAGCAGCCAACGTGTGGAAGGATATGGATAAGATTTTAAGTTGAAATTCAAACTAATTTGAATTCAAATCAAAACCAATCAATTTCTATCCTTAATGGATGACAAAAGAAGGATTATTTTCTAGTTTTCTCACATATAAACTAATTTTATATGGTAAAAAAAATGTGAGACAATTTAGGTAGCGCAAGGGATAGAGTCCTACTCTTTGGGACTTTAGGATTTAACCAATTAGATTTCTTTCAAACCCAATCCAATTAGATCCAAATAAAATATGATGAAACTAATCTAATAAGGCTCCTATAATCTTAATTAAATTTGATCAAATAAATAAATTAATTGAGCCATAGACCCGATCAAATCAGGATATTTCTCCCTTACCGATTAGGTCATCTCATAACCTAATCGACTTGACCTGATTGAATCAAATTCAATCAGACTTGATCCAGACTTTAATGCTTAATCAAATTAAGCTAATTAGTGATCTAATCATTAATTAATCCTCCATTAATGATAGAGTCCAAGTCGAGTGGACTCTTCTCTAGAGTCTCCATCCAGTGGGACTCTTCAGCAGAGTCCCCATTGATTGGGACTCTTCAGATTAGCTATATGATTAGAGAGAAACTTCTAATGTGTGTGACCCCATAGGTTCAAACCTAAGTCGGTAGCACAGAAACTGATTCTTGTACCAATCAGAGTAACCATCTAGCAATGCTACCCGACGTCCGGATAGGTCGAATGTATGCAAAGCAACACTCAAGAACCTATTTGAATATAGTTACTATAGAATTCATCCCTTTAACCTTTGATGCTAGGATGACTTAGAGTTTAAATTGTCAACTCTTAATGGTACATCCATTATGTGTCTCAACCTGATAAATTCTATGATTCCTCACAAAGATTGTCTTGGCCAAGGTCTTACTAAATTGAAATACAAAGCATTTTCTCCAATCTCTAAGAGTGGTCAATTCTATCTTGACTCATGCACCAACTTCACAAGTACTTGACTCTGCCCAGTAATCTTTCGATCCTGAATTAGAAATTCAGATAGTCCAGCATCAAAGCACAGTAAGTTGCTTACAAGTCATCGTGGTGATCTCAGGTCGGAGGGACACTTATACCTATATCATTTCGAAGTGACTCTTGATAGCAGAGTGCTCTGAAGTTGGTAACGTTCAGTGAGATATACTCCTACATTTCACCTGCATGCCATACTAGTGTCTCCATGCTCCTTTATTAAGAGGACAACTAACCTATATGGCCCACAACAACCTATACTTGATATGTCTATCATCCTAGTAATAGCATATCATTTGGTCACGAACTCATTTAAGGACTAAACGATAAATTCTCTTTTATCGATTTAAAATAGTCTTAAGGACTTTCATCATAATACAGAAGTTCGATATAGAAGATGTACAAACTTATGATGAAAGTTACCAAATAAATATTTTATTAATTATTTCATATACAATTACATCGAATAGCACAACCATTAATAGGCTGACGATTAGTTTTGGAACATATTTTCCAACAACTCCCACTTGTACTAAAGCCAATCAGTATAGTATCGTATATCCATCTTCATTTTGTGATCTTCAAACTCCTTTACCATAAGGGCTTTAATTAATATGTCGGCCAGATTATCCTTTCCATCGATCTTCTGAAGATCGACGTCGTCACGATCCACAATCTCTCGGATAAAGTGGTAGCGATGCAGAACATGCTTTGTCCACTGATGTGTCTTCGACTCCTTTGCCTGAGCTATGGCTCCAGTATTGTCGCAATAAAGCAGAATTGGACCATCAATGGAGGGTGCCACTCCAAGCTTGGTGATGAACTTTCTCAGCTACATGCTTTCTTTGCAGCATCGGATACCGCGATGTACTCTGTCTCACAAATAGAATCGGCTATGGTGTGCTGCTTGAAATTTTTTTAGTAGACAGCTCCACCATTTAGGGTAAAGATGTATCTCGACATACTTTTACTATCATCACGATCTAACTGAAAATTGAAATCAGTATATTCCACGAGTTTCAAGTCAGATTTCTCATAAACGAGCCATTGGTCCTTAGTATTTCTCAAATACTTAAGGATGATTTTTACAACCTTCCTATGGTTCTCTTCTGGATCTGATTGGTATCTGCTCACTACTCCTAGTGAGTATGCCACATTCGGTCTGGTACATGTCATGGCGTACATTATAGAATCCACTATCGAGGCATATGAAATTCTATTCATACGCTCTCTCTCTTGAGTGGTTGTCAGACAATCCTTCTTCAAGAAAAAAATTTCATGATCTATTGGAAGATAGTCTTTCTTTAAATTCTTCATACTGAACCATTTCAGCATGCTATCTATGTACGTTGATTGAAAGAGTTCGAGCAGCCTCTTAGATTTATCCCTATAGATCTTCATGTCTAGGATGTAAGCTACTTCTTTCAGATCCTTCATGGAGAATTATGACGACAGCTACATTTTTATTTCCTGTAATGTAGGGATATCATTTCTGATTAAGAGAATATTATCCACATATAAAATAAGAAATACAATTACTGAACCATTAGCCCACTTATATATACAGAATTTCTTTTCGTTCTTAACGAAGCCATATGTTCTGATCATCTTATCAAAATGTATATTCCAACTTCGAGATGTTTGCTTCAATCCATAAATAGATTTTTGAAGCTTGTACACCTTGGACTCGTCTGTAGATGTGAATCCTTCGGGCTGCATCATATATACCTCTTCATTCAGCTCTCCATTTAGAAAAGTTATTTTCACATCCATTTGTCAGACTTCATAATCCAGGTATGCCGCTATCACAAGCATGATCCGAATGGACTTGAGCATTGCCACAGGAGAGAACATCTCATCATAGTCAATACCATAATGTTGACGATATCTCTTGGCAACCAGATGGACTTTATAGATTTCAACCTTCCCATCTGCACCCCTTTTTCTTTTGAAGACCTACTTACACCCTATGGGTTTTCTCTTCAAGTGGATCAACCAATGTCCACACATTGTTATTCATGGACTCCATTTCAGATTTCATAGCTTCAAATTATTTCTCAGAGTCAGACCTCTACATTGCATCCATATAGGTGACTGGATCCTCATTATTTTCATCGAGCTCAATAGGATCTCCATCCCGGATCAAGAAATCTAGATATCTGTCTGGCTGATGCGGTACTCTATCGGATCATCTTAAAGATGTTTGTATATTGGGTTTCGAATTTGATCTTATCAAATTTGATTCAGATTCAGTTACTGGTGTCGGTTCTTTTACCTGTCGAACTTTGTCAAGCTCGACTTTAGAGGTATTTATTCCTTCACTAAAGAACTCTTTTTTCAAAAAGTATACCTTATTGCTGACAAATACCTTTTGTTCAGCAGAGAGGTAAAAGTAATATCTCCTCATTTTCTTGGGGTACGCTATAAAATTACACTTATCAGACTTAGGTCCGAGCTTGTCGGCTTGTAATCGTTTGACATAAGCCAGACACCCCCAGACCTTAAGGTAAGTGAGGTTTGGCCTACACCCTGATCATATCTTATATAGTATTTTACTAACTGATTTGCTCAAAATATTATTGAGCACAAAATAGGTTGTCTCAATTGCATTTTCTCAAAAAGAGATTGACAGATTTGTAAACTCCATCATAGATCGAACCATGTCCAACAAGGTTCGATTCCTTCTTTCTGAGACACTATTATATTGTGGTGTCTCTGGAGTAGTCCATTGTGAGAGAATCTCATTCTCTCCAAGATATGTCAAAAATTTACTGAAAAGGTATTCACTCTCTCATCAGATCGAAGAGTCTTAATACTTTTTTCAGTTTGTTTCTCTACTTCATTACGAAATCGTTTGAATATTTCAAATGATTTAGACTTGTGTTTCATCAAGTAGACATACTCACACCTAGATAGATCGTCTATAAACATAATAAAATAGCTATACCCTCCTCTGACACTAATATTCATAGATCTACAAACATCACTATGTATTAGATCTAGAACTTCACTAGCTCGTTCACCTTTTTCAATAAAAGATGATTTAGTCATCTTTCCAAGAAGACAAGACTCACAGATCGATAATGATTCACAATCATTGATATTGAGGATATCCTTTTGTGCTTACTTGTTTATCCTGCTTTTGTTAATATGACCGAGCCTGTAATGCCAAAGATAGGCATCTGTGATATTATCTAACTTTGAATGTTTATTTAGAATGTACATTACGCTCATAGGCTGTAACAATACATAGATGCTATTTCTTAATTATTCTCACATTATTGTAGCATCATTCATAATGATATCACAATAATCATTCTTTATTGACAAACTATAACTATCTTTGGCCAAAAGACCAATAGAGATTATATTTATCAAGAAAGATGGACAATAGTGATAATAACTTAAAATGATACTATTAGATTTGAAAACAAGCTCGACAATTTCTAAAGCTCAGATTGAAACTTGACTTCTATCTTCCACATTTAAGAATCTCTCGTCGTTCTCAAATTTTTTACTAACTTGAAGTTCCTGCAATGAATTGCATATGTGAACTGGACTTTCGGTATCCAATACCCAGGTAGTAGTATCACATATAGAGAAGTTATAAGGTATTATCATATAAGCATCTTGATCAGCAACTAGTTACTCATTTCTATTTAGTCTATTTGGGTTATAGTCTGCTTGACTCGATTCTGTCCTAAACTTTTTAGCTAGATTGGGCTCAAGATCAATATTCAACTTCTGATACTGGTTATCGAAGTTGGGTCCAATAAGCTCATCACTATCAAACAGTGAGTGGAGCGACAAATTACTAACCATTTCTAAAAAGAAAGAAAAACACAGACCTAATTAGTATATAAATTAATCAAGCCTAAAGATATAGATTTTAGTCTAAAGGTTCCTCCACTATTTTATACGAATTGATAGTCTCTACCTCCAATTCGAGAAATTACCTTAATTCCTTAGCGGGTACTAGAATCCGCACAGATTGCATACAGGCCCGAGTATGGCTCGGCCAATCCATATGCATCTATGGGTAGGTTCTCAACCAATTTTTTTTAAAATAATTTTTAGTAATTAATTTCGCCTCAGATTTTATTTCAGTAGATGATGGGCCTCCACTGAAAGTCTTGATTAGATCCAACCATTAACATGAACCTACTCAGTGATTCTAACTAATGAATAATTGGATCCAAATATGGCTCGATCAATCCAACTATTCATCAGATAGTACAACAGAGTCATCATATGATGAATAATAATTTTATCATTTAGAAAAATATCAGATGGATGGTGCCTGCAATGTCAATCAAAAATGATGGACCCATTACCATTCATCTTAATGGGAGGCTATGATCTAGTTACCACCATGACTAGCTCATTTTATGAACTTAATAATTTAGAAGATTTGGTTAACATAATTTAATAGATTTAAATACATAGACCAACTAATCTCAATCCTCCCACTGACTTTGCCAAGTCAGATCAGGATGGACTAGAAACAAGTCGATTTAACTAACAAGTCATCAATCCTTTCACTAACTTCATTAAATCATATCGAGAATAAAGATAAGTCAAACTAGGGGCACCTAAATTAGTTGAACTAATTTTCTAGTAAGCATGGGTCAACTCTAATCATTAAGCGATCTGATCAAAACTTGATTCACCATGTTGGTCAGGTAAGTCAGATCGGTGAGAGAGATATGCCATTAACTCATCATAGACTCAATCTATGTGAGTAGCTCCTAATTAAAAATCATCAGTCAAGACTGTCAAACTTATCTTAGACACTAACTGTTTAATTAATTTCAATCGGATCTACTTATGGATTTGGGTTCGATCGCTGAGCTCAAGATCAAAGTCCATTTGGATCTAATCAAAGATATGGATTCGACCAACTACAACTATTATATTGGCTCTAAAAAAAATTTGATTAAATCTATTTTTTTTAGTCCATTTGATCTTTAATTCTAGCCCTAAATCTAACCCAATTAGGAGGACCAGATCAAGCTAATCCAGAAATCCATCACCCATATTTTATGCGAATGACACTAGATCTTTAATCCATAATTTTAGATCTAATTTTTGAACTTAATTTTTAATTAAGTTTGAGGTTGTGGATAGGAGTTTGATATTTAAAAATAATTTTAAATTTTATAAAATATTTTTATAATTAATTTTATACACAATCATTTAGATCTGAAACTTGAATCAGCTCACTGCTAGATTGAGCCTTCTCATTACAATAGGTCAACTAAATTTTGAGACTTAATTGACTCATTGATAATGAAATAAATTATAATTTTTAGCATGTTACATTGAGTCAGCTCAGCAAAAATTGAGCTTACTAATCAGGGTCTTGAGTTGACCCAAATAATACTGAGTCAACTCAACAGGTGAACTATAATAATTGTATTAATTTTAGATCAAAATAATTTTGCATAAATAGTAATAAAATTAATTATAAATTATTTTAAAATTATTCTAAATATATTCATGATTCTAGATTTTATTTACAAATATTAAATACAACTACCTTTCATACAATGTATCATATACACAATCTTAGGATTTTTGAGAAAAGTAAAATTTTTTTTTTTTGCATTCATCTTCATGGGATATAGTCACAATGGCACCCCTACATATTATAAGAGGACCCAATTGAATGGAAAAAAGAGAGATCTAATCTCTATTATCTCCTATGATCCGACGGCCTGGTGACAAACTCGATCAGATTACTCGCTACTCAGATTATCTAATCTAAATAATCTAGATCTAATCTAAATTATTTTAGATATGATTATTATATTTTAATTATATCAAAATTAAATAATAATTATCATAAATAAAAATTATATATTTTAAATTAAAATTAGATTTTATAAAGATCAGCACAAACTAGGATAACTTTGCACTGTAAAGGATAAACCTTACAGTAGGATAACCTTATATCAGTTTGTGTGATCAGATCTTTAACTAATTTTAGATCTAAATATCATATATCAGATCTAATTTAAATTAAAATATAGATCTATATGCATATAATATTATGTCATATTGAACCTGGTTCTGATACCACTGTTGGGATGCATAGGAGTTTCATGCACGCATTTCAAAAATTTTCAGCGAAAGAATATTAGATTAAACTATTTAATCTATAAATATATGCATAAGATCTGATCTTAAAATTTTTATAAATAGATCTATGATATAAATTTATATACATAAAAATCTGAATTTAAAATGACAAGCATGTTATCCAAAAGACAGCATTTAGTAATAGATCTAATCTACCACTTTTAGGGTCCGAACCCAATATCTGAGTATAGATAGTCAAACTCTATGATCGAGAATGTAGATATAAAAGTTTTTTTTGATCGCTCGTAGCCGCACAAGCGTCCGACCTCTACGGATGGTCCATACGAAGCCCCTCAGACTGATCAGCCCTCTGTGAGAGTACTAACTCGCACAGTCAGCTTTTGATGATAGATCTGACTTGATCTCCTTTTTCGATCATCTTTAATTTTTTTGATGTCGAAGATGGATTAGAAGAGAATACTAGATGGTGAAGAAAAATCAGATGAAGACTCTCTTCTCTTTGATTTTTTCCTCACCCAAGAACCTAGAATAGTTCTAGGTCTCTCACCCAAGAGTAGATCGGTCTCCTCTTTTGCTCACGCCAAGGAAGAAGGAAACCCATCCAAATCTCATGACCCAAAGAAGAATTTTCGATCCTTTTTGTCTCTAGTATCTCATGATGAAAGGCTTTCTCTTTTTGGCACACAAACTTGTGACCTTTTTATGGTTGTCGCACAAACCAGATTAGACAGAATAAGGGCCGGAATTTGTTGCAATTCAAATCTTTTTAAATTTTAATTTGATTTTAACTTTCTTTCACTCTTATCTAACTTAAAGAGAGACTTACTAAAGAAAATTAGACATAAAAATCAATTGAAAAGATCTTCTTTTCTCATACACAATAGACCCCTTCAAAAACAGCCAATGTGTGGAAGGATATGGATAAGGTTTTAAGTTGAAATTCAAACTAATTTGAATTCAAATCAAAATAAACTAATTTCTATCTTTAATAGGAGACAAAAGAAAGATTATTTTTTGATTTTTTCATGTATAAACTAATTTTGTGTAGTGAGAAAAGACGTGAGATAATTTAGGTGGCGCAAGGGATAGAGTCCTACTCATTTGGAACTTTAGGGTTTAACCAATTGGATTTCTTTCAAACCCAATCCAATTAGATCTAAATAAAATATAATAAATCTAATTTAATTAGACTTCTATAACTTTAATTAAATTTGATCAAATCAATAAATTAATTGAGCCATAGATCTGATCAAATCAGGATCATTTCTTCCTTACCGATTAGGTCATCTCATAGCCTAATCAGGCTTGACCTGATTGAATCAAATTCAATCAGACTTAATCCAGACTTTAATGCTCAATCAAATTGAGCTAATTATTAATCTAATCACTAATTAATCCTCCATTAATGATAGAGTCTAAGTCGAGTGGAACTCTTCTCTAGAGTTCCCATCCAGTGGGACTCTTCAGTAGAGTCTCCGTCCAGTGAAACTCTTCGGATTAGCCATATGATCAGAGAAAAATTTTTAATGTGAGTGACCCCATAAGTTCAAACCTAAGTCGATAGCATAGAAATTGATTTCTATACCAATCGGAGTAACAATCTAACAATGGTACTCGACGTCCGGATAGGTCAAATGTATGCAAAGCAACACTCAAGAACTTATTTGAATATAGTTATCATATAATTCATCCCTTTGACCTTTGATGCAAGGATGACTTAGAGTTTAAACTATCAACTCTTAATGGTATATCTATTATGTATCTCAATCTGATAAATATTGTGACTCCTCACAAAGATTGCCCTGACCAACGTCTTACTAAATTGAAACACAAAGCATTCTCTCCAATCTCTTAGAATGATCAATTCTATCTTGACTTATGCACCGACTTCATAAGTACTTGACTGTGCTCAGTAACCTTTCGATTCTGAATTAAAAATTTAGATAGTCCCCCACCAAAGCACAGTGAGTTGCTTACAAGTCACCATGATGATCTCAGATCGGAGGGATACTTATACTTATATCCCTTCAGAGTGACTCTTGATAGTAGAGTGCTCCGAAGTTGATCACTTCAGTAAAGTATACTCCTACATTTCATCTGCATGCTATACCAGCATCTCCACCTCCTTGATTAAGAGGACAATCAACCTATATGGCACACAATGACCTACACTTGATATGTCTATCGTTCTGATAATAGCGTATCATTTGGTTGCAAACTCATTTAAGGACTAAACGATAAATCATTCTTCATCAATTTAAAATAGTCCTAAGGACTTTCATCATAACACAGAAGTTTGATATAGAAGATGTACAAGCTTATGATGAAAGTTATCTAATAAATATTTTATTAATTAATTCATATACAATTACATCAAATAGCATAACTGTCAACAGACTGACGATTGGCTTTGAGACACATTTTTCAATACTGTTAACTAAATATACAATAAATTATTTTTATAGCTTCAGAATAGCTTTAAGATATTGACAGTCAAATAAAAAATTACTTTATCCCAAAGCAGCTCTTGACATCAAGACATGGCTTTTACTAAAAATTATTTTTTGGCTAAAAACTACATCATCCCTAAATAGACCCTATAGTCTTTGATAGTTTATTCAAGGTTTAGTTGAGATGGAATATTCCCTATTAAGAAAATGGATATATTGCAATAGGTTCCTGGTCAAACCATAATTTGATCGATAGTATAAAATAGCACAGGTTTGTAGAATGAGGACTCTAGTCAGCACATACAAACAAGTCCACTTATCAGAGTGTGTTTAACAAGAGACTGTTAGATGTATATCCTAGAAGTCAATATGGCTGACACATTGTAATATATCTAGGGTATAATTTTATATTTAAAATATTAATTTGATCAATAAAAAGATAGATTAATTTTTATTTAAATATGATGTGTCCTTAAATTATTTATAGAATTAATACTTCGATACATATTCTCAAGGTGTTGAGAATTAGAAGCATACATAATTAATTCTTAAATACTTTCGATCATAGTATCATCATGAGGACGGTGATCGATCTAGATAGATCGATGTATAGATCATTTTTTTTTGGATAGGTGAGTCTCTAGTCTACTATGTAGAGATACTGAGCGATGAGTACGGATAATTATTTGAGCACAACTAGTACTGAGCATGATCATACGAGAGATCACTTGAATTTCTAATCAATCATCAATGATTATCTCGATGCTGTAGTTGTGTGAATAGTTCTTTGATCTGTGTGGTACGACTGCTCGCAGTGGACTATTGGAGTTTGACTGACATATAAATATGACCTTATTGAGATCTTTTAGTAGATATTGATGATAATTAATCCACTATAGGAGTAGGGTATGCATTTAGATAAAATCTATCAATCTTGATAGAGAAGAGTAATTCTATAAGATTTAAGAGATTATCCGAGAGTCTGTGACTACAGCAGTATGATTGATAGAAAATTTTTTTTATCAGGATCGCAATTGTACTTGAGTTAATCAAATCTATCATAGGACTGATAATGAGGTTTGATGATTTATCCATGACTTGTCATCTAGTCGAAACTCACGATAGAGAGACTAAATCACATATGAACTATACCTTGAGGTTCTTTTTTGATTTTATTGGGTTGCCACAGCATACTGCTAGATATTATTGGTAGATTGTGAGAGCTCACTAGGATTGCTCAGGATCGACAATCCTTGATAAGTTAGAGTGAAATTATTCTGACTCATTAAAAAGAGTTTCAATGATACTATGATAGAAATTATGATATATCTTACTATCAGATAGAATTAAACCTATGAGGTCACACAATAAAAAAATTAGATCTGGAATAAGCAATTGGACTTATGAAGTGTTAATTGAATTTAGAGAAATCCTATTAGATTCAGGATAATCTTGCTAGCATATGGTTGAACCAAATTTTTTCTTTGCATTTGAATTACTTATTTTAATAAGATTAATTCAAGTTAATTATATACTAATAACTTAAAATAATTAGATTCATTAAGTTTCAATTATTGAGTGTTTAGGATTTTGAATCATATGTACTAAGGGTTTAAACTTTTAATCAATTTTTTTGATTGTTTGCATGGAGCGCCACTTGATTTGATCAAGTAGGGTGTGCCCACTTAAGAGAGGGCATGTAGAACCAACATGGGGCATCCCCTAGACTCCATGTGGCATGTGAAAAGTGGGTGAAAAGGCTCCAATAGTTGGTGCCTAATGGATCTCCTAAAGAGGATCAAATATCTAAGACTACAAGGACTCCTAATACAAGTAGGACTTGTATTAAGGAGCTATTTAGTTTTGAATAGGATTCAAACCTTTTATCTATTTAAAGAGACCTTCTCTAAGATCTTTATCATCAGATTTTCAGTAGCTCCCATGCCTCCTAAGATTTCCCCATGCCTCCCTCTCTTCTTCCTTTGGTTCCAACATCCAAAGGAGCTTGGGCATCCTCCATCTCCATGTCCAAAAGGTGCTTGGGCATCTTTTTTGCTTGCTAATTTTCAGATCTTGATTACTTCATAATTTAGGAAAGAAAAGCAGGAGAAGAAGAGAAGAAAAAGATCAAAGAGTTGATCGTGATTCAGGTTTCGTTCACATTTGCAGGATGATCATTCTTAGAGAAGAAAGATCAACACCATAGAGGGCTGTTCCAAGTTGATCCTTAGTAGATACCCATAGAGCCTAGGTACTTACATGGCTAAGGAAGAACCTATTCTCTTTCAGATCTAGATTCGAAAAAAAAAATACGAAACAGATATGTGATTTGATCACATATTTAATTTCAGCATAAAATTCAGCATGTATTCAATTTCAACATATGAAGTAGATCCTTGTATTTTATATTTTATACATACATGATTTAGATTAAAAAATATTTTAATCTTTTATTATATTATATTATTTAAAAAAATTTTTTGAAACACACATGCATATCTCGATATGAAATTTTAACAGTGGTATCAGAGCCACAGATTTCATATGCATGAAATTGACATATATATTTTTGAAAAAAATTTTAAAATATAATTTTTCTTAATATATGAGATGTATAGATGATTGCTTTCAATTAAAATTTATATTAGATTTAATTTTTAGTTCATATATTCAATATGTGAAGATATGCATAGATCTAAAATTTATTCTAGATAAGATTCTAGTTTATGTATATGTGATATATATAGATGCATATATAAATCTGAAAATTATTTTGATCTAATTTATGATTCATATATGAGGTGTATGATTGTATATTTAGATCTAAAAATTAGTTTCAATATGATTCATGATTTATATATGAGATATATGATACCATGTTATGATCTGAATTTTTGTTTAGATCTAAATTTACATATATATATATATATGGGATATATACTTATATGTTAAATCTGAAAATTAGTTTCATGATTTAAAATTTATTTTTCATATAAAGAATTTAGATCTAAAATTTAGTTTTAGATTCTGAAATTTATGTTTGTGCATGAAGATTTTGATTATGGATAAATAAAAAATTAGATTATGTAATTAAATTACATCTAAAATTTTTGATTTAAATATAATGGATCTAATTTAATTAAGTAATTGATCAAACTGAGTCAAGTGTTGATTACAATTAGATCAATTAAGTTTAAGATCATACAATTATTGTTGTCAAATTGATTGAATATCATATATAGAATCGATTAATCTAAATACCTAATTCGGCTCGATGGCTTGAGCCTGATTCGCTTAAGCTAATCGATTTGGATCAATTAATCTATTGGTGTCTAAGATAAGTAATTAAGAAATAGTTATTTAATTGATTTCATTTGCTAATAACCTGATCAATTAATTAGTGTATAAGGAAAGCAATGGGAGACCCCCACCGATCTCCACTTACCTGACTAATTTGAAAGATTGAGTCTTGAATAAGATTGTTTGGTAGTTTGGTTTAGTCCATGCCAATTAGATCAATCATATGATGATTGATTAGATGAGATTTAAACCTAAACCTCTCCATAAATATTAAGTCTATAGGTCTTCCACTATTGTAGATGTATGGGTGTGGTACTAGTATTGATTGTTCTCGACTAGTCACAGTGGTTTAGTTACATCGAAAATACGCAACTATTCTATTAGCAAAGAGTTTTTCCAAAGTAAGGATGGAGTTGGGCCCAATAACTATTAGGTGAGAGATCCAATGATGATTTTACAGCTACTTGAGAATGATGAGTCAGATTTAACTAAAGAGTGTGGTCAATAACTGTTAGGTGAGCCCACATAACTTAGAGATCAAGTTGCTACAAAATACTTAGAGAAAAATATCTTGACAAAAAGTTATCCATGTATCGCTGTGCATGTTATCAATAATTGCTAGATGAGGTGCATGACATCGGTGGGACCACAGCACCCACTAAAAACTCAGTTGTTGCATTAGGATTTTCACTTTTCACTCGGAGAGTGGAGGGATTCGAAAAAATAGTGAGAGTTATTGTTTGCTTCTTAAAAGTAAATATAAATTTAAAATATAAATGTCTAACTTGAATCTCTACTCTCGCAATTAAATCATGTCAGCTTCAAACCTTCTAGTTTGCATCCTTGAGTCCAATTGTTTGATCAGAACTAATTATAAAGATGAGCTTAGAAACCTCAGAATTATCCTGACTTTTAAAAAATTAGATCATATACTCGACCAATAACCCCTAATATTATCAAACTATCCTACTACTGACCAAAGAATAGCATATGAAAAGTAGATAGATAAAGACAGTTGGGTTAAGTACTATGTACTGGCTTCCATGTCAAATGAATTGCAGAGCCAGTATAAGCATATGCCTACTGTTAGGGCTATGATCACTCAGCTATAAGAGTTGTATGGTAAGCAGAGCCATACAGTGCACTTCGAAGTGTCTAAGAGACTCTTCAATTTAAAGATACACGAAGGGCAGTCAGTCCATGAGTATTGTATGATAGTGATCAAGGACATTGAGGAGCTTGGAAAGCTCGAGTTTGATATGCAAAAAAAATTATAGATGGATTTGATCCTTCAATCTTTTATGAGTTCATATAGTTAATTTATTATAAATTTTTATATGAACAGACTGGATTGCACTATATCCGAACTGGTCAACATATTGGTCACTACTGAGAAAATCTTGAAGAGTCAAAGGGTACTATTCTTTCTGTGGAGTGGACTTCTTCATCTAGAGAAAGTCAAGTTGGAAGAAGAAGGATAAACCCATGAAGAAGCAGATGAAAAAGAACAAGCCAAAGAAGGACCTTTCGAAGAAGGCTGAAACAAAAGAAAACTATTTCTATTGTGATGCTGAAGGCCACTGGAGGAAGAATTGTCCACTCTACCTGAAGAGCCTGAAGATAAAAAAGGATGATAAATCTTTAGAAGATATGCTCGTAATTGAATCTAGCCTTATGATTTCTTCTACTTCTAAGTTGGGTATTGGACTCTGATTGAGTGCTCATATATGTACTTCAATGCAGGGTCTAATAGAAAGTAGGAGGTTGAAGAAAGGTGATATGATTCTTCGGATCAGTAATTGAGCAAAAATTACTACAGAAATTATTAGTACTTATCCTCTTTGATCACTATTAGAATTTAGATTAGATTTGAAAGATTGTTATTTTGTTCATATAGCTAGTCGAAATTTGATTTTCGTATCTGTACTAGCACAGGATAGTTTTATTTTTAATTTTAATAAAGATTTTTGTTTCATTTATTTATGAAATAAATTGATTGTATGTGGTCTTTTAATTAACAGTCTTTATCACTTGCATATTGATGCGAATGTGAATCTAAATGAACAAATAGTGAGTGCCATAGGTCAAAAGAGATCCAGAGATGAAATTAACTAACAGTACTTATGACATCATAGACTAGACCATATTGGAGAGGACAGGATAAACAAACTAAAAAAAAGATGGAATCCTTAGCTCTTTTGATTTAGAGTCATATCCAGCTTGTGAATCTTATCTTTGAGAAAAAATGACCACATTATCCTTTGTAGGATATGAAAAAAGGATCACTGAGTTACTTGCCCTAATACATACTGATGTATGTGGGCCATTTGATGTACAGATCAGGGATGGTTATGACTACTTCATTATTTTTACTGATGATCTATCATGGTACGGATATGTATATCTGAAAAAACATAAGTTTGAAGCTTTTGAAAAATTCAAAAAATTCACAAACGAAGTAGAAAAATAAACATGCAAATCTTATAAGTTCTTCGATTTGATCGAAGAGGTAAATATCTTAGTAAAAAATTTTTGAAATATCTTAGACAATGGTATAGTTTCTTAATGGACTCCTTCTGGAATGCCTTAGCTCAACGGGATATCTAAAAGAAGGAATATGATCCTATTAGATATGGTCGGTCCATGATGAGCTTCACTGATTTATCCGTATATCTTTAAGGATATTCTTTATTAACTATAATTTATTTATTGAATAGAATTCCATCAAAATCCATTCCTACCACACCATATAAGATATGGCACAGTAAAAAACTGAATCTAGGTTATCTTAAGAGTTGGAGATGTCCGACTTATGTCAAAAGATAGATGGCTGATAAATTAGAGGATAGATCTGTAATAGCTCATTTTATTGGATATCCAAAAAAATCAATTAGATACTACTTCTACTTTGCACAAGATCACAATATAATTATAAATTAAAATACCATATTTTAAAAAATAGTTTATCCAGGATGGTGGCAGTGGGAGGTTAGTTGAGTTTGAAGAGAAGGTCTCCGATGAGCAAAGAGCTATGGATTCTTAGGAATCCATTATTCATGATCTAGTAGTTAAATTCTTCTACTACCTCGTAGATCTAGTAGGATCTCCCGACCTCCTAAAAGATAGATGGGTATACTTATGGAGGAAGTAGAGAAAATATTTCTTATGAGAGATAAGGATCATGGTGATGATCTTAATACCTTTGACGAGGTGATGTGTGACATCGATTTCAAAAAATAGTCAGATGCAATAAAGTCAGAAATTAACTCAATACACTTGAACTAAGTATGGACTTTAGTATATCTATTCGAGGGTACAATACCCATTGAGTGTAAATAGATCTACAAAAGAAAAATAGATATCGATAGTAAGGTAGAGACTTATAAAGCTAGGCTCATGGCAAAAGATTATAGTCAGTGCGAAGGGATTGACTATCAGAAAATCTTTTCATCCATAGCCATGCTGAAATCCATCCGTATTTTGCTTATTGTTGCAGCTTATTATGATTATTGTTGGTGCAAAAATCTGCTTGCGCCGGAGAAGCTGGAGTCGGGGAAGCCGCGGTCGCCGCCGGGACCTGCAAGGGAAGTCTAAACCGGAGGTGGGGTTGCTCCGGCAAGACCCTCCGATGCTCAAGTCAGTTCTCTGCCTCAACAAGAATGGAGTGCTCGAACGGAGAATTTAATAGAGTTTCGAGATGAGAAATGAGCTTAAAGAATAACGTATCTGAGTCCCCCTTTTATAGGCGGAGGGGGCAACGGATTGATGGCGACACCTGTAACCGTCTGGTCGTGGGCCGCCCGTGGTCAGGGAAATTTATTGCGAGTGGTAGTGGAGCGGAATCGTGGCCATCACCGCAGCTCGCCACGTGAAATCAGTTGCAGGGAGTGGAGCAGCGCCCGTTGTCGTGACTTGCCAGCGGATGGGAGAATCGCTCGGTATCCGTCGCAGGAGGTGGAGCAGGTTCGCGGCCGTTATCGTGGCCTGCCAGGGGGTAGTGGAGCTGTGCGGAATCCGCCACAGAAAGTGGGGCAGGGCGGCGATGGTTACTGCGGCTTGTCAGGGAATGATGGAGCTGCGCGGAATCCGTCACAGGAAGTGGAGCAGGGTCGTGGCTGTTATCGTGGCCTGCCAGGGGGTGCGGGTCTGTTGATTGAAGCTCGGCGACGGTCGGAGCCCGGCCTCTGTAGAGATCCGGGAGAGGTCCTCCTGGCGGCCGGGGTCGTGGGCGGAGTCTGACTTCCGTGGGAGCCCGGGCGGAGCCGTGCTGTAGGGGATGCCGGAGGCGGAGCCCGGCTCCCGTAGGAGTCCGGGCGGAGCTGTGCTGCAGCTGATGTCGGAGGTGGAGCCCGGCTCCCGTAGGAGTCCGGGCGGAGCCCTCTCGAAGTTGAAGTTGCGGGCGAAACCCGGCTCCCGTAGGAGTCCGGGCGGAGTCCTCTGCAATCAAAGTTAGAGGTGAAGTCCGGGTCCCGCAGGAGTCCGGACGGAGCTTACCAGCAGTCAAAGGTAGAGGTGAAGTCTGGCTCCCGTAGGAGTCCGGACGGAGCTTACCAGCAGTTGATACCGAGAGCGGAGCCCGGCTCCCGTAGGAGTCCGGGCGGAGCTGTGCTGCAGCTGATGTCGGAGGCGGAGCCCGGCTCCCGTAGGAGTCCGGGCAGAGCTGTGCTGCTGTCGATGTCGGAGGCGGAGCCCGGCTCCCGTAGGAGTCCGGGCGGAGCTGTGCTGCAGCTGTTGTCGGAGGCGGAGCCCGGCTCCCATAGGAGTCCGGGCGGAGCTGTGCTGCAGCTAGTGTCGGAGGCGGAGCCCGGCTCCCGTAGGAGTCCGGGCGGAGCCCTCTCGGAGTTGAAGTTGCGGGCGGAACCCGGCTCCCGTAGGAGTTCGGGCGGGGTCCTCTGCAATCAAAGTTAGAGGTGAAGTCCGGCTCCCGCAGGAGTCCGAACGGAGCTTACCAGCAGTCAAAGGTAGAGGTGAAGTCCGGCTCCCGTAGGAGTCCGGACGGAGCTTACCAGCAGTTGATATCGAGAGCGGAGCCCGGCTCCCGTAGGAGTCCGGGCGGAGCTGTGCTGCAGCTGATGTCAGAGGCGGAGCCCGGCTCCCGTAGGAGTCCGGGCGGAGCTGTGCTGCAGTCGATGTCGGAGGCGGAGCCCGGCTCCCATAGGAGTTCGGGCAGAGCTGTGCTGCAGCTGTTGTTGGAGGCGGAGCCCGGCTCCCGTAGGATTCCGGGCGGAGCTGTGCTGCAGCTGGTGTCGGAGGCGGAGCCCGGCTCCCGTAGGAGTCCGGGCGGAGCCCTCTCGGAGTTGAAGTTGCGGGCGGAACCCGGCTCCCGTAGGAGTTCGGACGGGGTCCTCTGCAATCAAAGTTTGAGGTGAAGTCCGGCTCCCGCAGGAGTCCGGACGGAGCTTACCAGCAGTCAAAGGTAGAGGTGAAGTCCGGCTCCCGTAGGAGTCCGGACGGAACTTACCAGCAGTTGATACCGAGAGCGGAGCCCGGCTCCCATAGGAGTCCGGGCGGAGCTGTGCTGCAGCTGATGTCGGAGGCGGAGCCCGGCTCCCGTAGGAGTCCGGGCGGAGCTGTGCTGCAGCTGGTGTCGGAGGCGGAGCCCGGCTCCCGTAGGAGTCCGGGCGGAGCCCTCTCAGAGTTGAAGTTGCGGGCGGAACCCGGCTCCCGTAGGAGTTCGGGCGGGGTCCTCTGCAATCAAAGTTAGAGGTGAAGTCCGGCTCCCGCAGGAGTCCGGACGGAGCTTACCAGCAGTCAAAGGTAGAGGTGAAGTCCGGCTCCCGTAGGAGTCCGGACGGAGCATACCAGCAGTTGATACCGAGAGCAGAGCCCGGCTCCCGTAGGAGTCCGGGCGGAGCTGTGCTGCAGCTGATGTCGGAGGCGGAGCCCGGCTCCCGTAGGAGTCCGGGCGGAGCTGTGCTGTAGCTGTTGTCGGAGGCGGAGCCCGGCTCCCGTAGGAGTCCGGGCGGAGCTGTGCTGCAGCTGTTGTCGGAGGCGGAGCCCGGCTCCCGTAGGAGTCCGGGCAGAGCTGTGCTGCAGCTGTTGTCGGAGGCGGAGCCCGGCTCCCGTAGGAGTCCGGGCGGAGCTGTGCTGCAGCTGTTGTCGGAGGCGGAGCCCAGCTCCCGTAGGAGTCCGGGCGGAGCTGTGCTTCAGTCGATGTCGGAGGCAGAGCCCGGCTCCCGTAGGAGTCCGGGCGGAGCTGTGCTGCAGTTGTTGTCGGAGGTGGAGCCCGACTCCCGTAGGAGTCCGGGCGGAGCTGTTCTGATGCCGATTCCGCCGAGGGTTTCGGCTGTGGATATTTTATACCCAACACCAGTCCCCCTACTTTCGAGTTTGAATTTCAAGCGAAGAAAGTACACAGAGAGAAAGATGGGTACGGCCGGAACCGTCCCTTCGAATCCTGCGCACTGCCGCCTCCAGATATTTAGACATTAAATGAGCGCGTGCCGGAGTCTTTTCGAATTGGAGCGGTATGAGGGGACGCTTCGAAAATCCTGCAGGTACACTGGCCTAGGTACGGCACAATTATGATCCTGCCAACCGCCAGCCGCTTTTAACCGTCTGCCAGGGGGAGTGGGACACGTGTCGGATGTGGACTGGCCAGGGGGATTCGCGATCATTATGGCGCCGGATCCCAGGGTCTATTTAAACCCGTCCTCCCCCCCTCCAGGCGTCCTACTCCATTCCTGAGTTTTCGCTGGTATCTGTCTTCTCTTTGAGAGCCTGCTCTAGTGAACGTCTTCTCGAGCCGTAGGCGCCTCCCGTTTCTCGTTCCTCAGGTCCCCAGAGCAATATAGGTTAGTGCCAACCTTCTTCTCTCCGCCTAGGGGCTTCTCCTCTCTCTGCCACATAGCCGAGGTCGAGCCGTCCCTCTCCTTGTTCAGGCATTTTTACACCTTCAAACGCCATCCTTCGGCGAAGGACTGGTGGTACTTCTCCCCCCAGTTTGGCAAGAAGGGGTTGCTGAAGGGTGCCCCTTCTTCGATTCACAATTGGAAGGAGAAATTTCTCTTTGTCTACTGCCCGACCCTGGAACTGGGCCTGCCCCCTTGGGGGTCTCTGAGGGATTCCGTCCGCCGGGCTCCCAGCCTGGGAGAGGACGACCTCCAGGCCGCCCAGAAGCTTCTGAGTTATCCCGCTCCTTCCCTTCCTAATCTTCTGAAGGAGCAGCTTCTTTTCAATATCGGCCTGAGCCCTCAGGATCCAACAAGTACTTATCTTTTCTTTTCTTGCCTCCTTCTTCTTTTCTTTATTTTTTTCCTTCCCGCTCTTTTCTTTCCCTTTCTTTCTCTCTTCTTTTCTCTTTTTTTCTTTTTTTTTTTTTGACTCTGGACTGATCGGTGTCGTTTCTTCTTTCTTTTTTCTTTTTCTCTCTTTTCTTCTCTCTTTTTTTTTTCTTTTTTTTTTTTTTTTTTTAGCAATGGACGTTGAAGCCGCGCGGATGCTCGCCAAGGGCATGAGAGCCCAGAAGAGGAAGGGCACGACGGCCTCCGGATCGGCGAAAAGGGCCAGGGCGGAGGAGACGAGCTTGGCTGCTCCCGTCCAGGTGACCCCGGCCATCGACATTCCTTCGGATGCCGAGCCAGCGGCCCCCCGGGCTTCCTCAAGGAGCCCGCCGACTGGGGCCCCCGTTCCGGGGGCTCGCCCCACGGAGGCGCCCGCCATGGGGAGGAGGAGGAAATCGGTGGCTCGCAGGGCGAGCAGCCACCGAGCTGCTGCAGACGAGTCCGTCTGCTCTGAGGGGGGATCAGAGAACCCCTTCAACGACAAGGACCTGATCAGGCGGCTGCTTGATGGCTGCATTCTGTCCGACGTCATGGAGAGGATCGACCGCGTCGATCCCGAGCAGCGGGCTTGGGACTCTTTGGGGTCCTTCCTTGAGGTAAGCGGATGTTTATTTGCATGGTCACTCGGTCTTTGTTGTAATTCTCTATCCGTCCTTGCAGATTGGGCACCAGCTCTTCACCTATGTTGAGGCGACGAGCCGCATGAGAAGGGACCTCCTTCAGGCGGAGGAACGCTGCCGGGCCAAGGTTGCTCGCCTCCAAGCGAAGACGGCCGAAGTAGCCGCCCTCCAGGAGGCCCTGGAGAGGGAGAGGCAAGCCCGGGAAGAGGAGAGACGAGCCCGGGAGGAGGAGAGACGAATCTTGGAGGAGTCGGTGAGGAAGGCGGAGGCCGAGGTTGCCCATTTGGCCGAGCAAACTCCGGTCCTGGTCTCGGAGGCCAGGGCCCTTGCGGTGGAGGAGTTCAAGGCCTCCGCGGAGATGAGGGAACTGAACGTCCAGTTCGGCCAGGAGGCATTCACTAAGAGGTTCGAGCTCTGCCAAGAGAAGGTGGCCAGCAAATACTCCGACCTCGATCTCGGCTTTCTTGAGGAGTCTGAAGACGAGACCGGCCCTTCGTCCACCGCCACTGCAGTCGCACCCCCCGCGCCGAGTTCTCCACCTCTTGCCCCTGAGGTCTGAGACCTCCGATCTTGTGCCCTTATTTTGTCACCATATTTCCTTTCTGTTTGTCTTCAAAATTTTTCAATCAATAAAGTCGAATTTCTTGTTGTGGATGGCCTCTCCTTCCCCCTCCTCCTCTTTTCTACCTTTCTTCTTGTCATGAGTCGGTCTTTGACGTCTGCACCTTCCGATGGCAGTGCCCTGCTGAAGCACTCCCCTTGCCCCTGGGGGTCCCGCTGAAGTCAACTATCCAGCGGCTGAAAAAGGAGGTCCTCCACCTGACGAAGAAGTTGAAGAAGTCGGAGGGCGAACTCCGCAAGTCGAGAGAATGCCATTCCGAAGCCGCCGCCGAGGCTGCCCACTTTAGGAGTCTCCAGGTGAAGGCGATCATGGATTACAGCCGGAGGAAGGTGAACTTCACAAAGGAGCTCGAGGAATGTAAGAAGAGCGCCAGCGACCGAACTTGGGCTCAAGAAGCCAGGATCAGCGCCCTTAGGGTGGAGCTATCAGCTGCGAAGAGGAAGATCGGCCAGCTGGAAGAAAACTCATCCCGGCTCCTGGCACGGGTTGATGATGAACAGAAGTGGTCGCAGAAGGTCTCCGACCTCCAGAAGCAGCTTCAAGATGCTGAGATGAGCCACGACGTGCAGCGGGCCAGCTGGCGCCGGCAAGTGGAAGAGTACAAAGGGAGATTCCGGAAGGCGGCGGACGAGGTCGTTCGTCTCCAGAGGCAGCTGGTTACCAGGGCGCAGCTTACTTCCACCCAAGATACCGAAGAGCTCCAAGCCTTGAGAGGCACTGTCGAAGGGATTTCTATCTCCCTTGGGGAGAAGACAGCCGAGCTACAACAGGTGAAAATCCAACTGGCGCTGGAGCGGAAGACCGTCGCGGACGCAGAGGTGGAGTCCGAAGTTTTGCAGAAGTGGCATCGAGAAGCGGAGGCTGAGAGCCGGCGACTTCGTCAGGCACTCTAGGATACGCTACCGAAGAAGGAAGAACTAGAAGAAGCAATGGAGAACCTGAGGCAGTCCTGGTTGAGGGATGGGGGTGATAACCCTAGGTCGGAGGGAGCAGGGCCTTCTTAGAGCTCTTTCATCTCTATGTAGTTATTTTTTTTTTGTCGTTTTGTCTTTCTTTCCCTGGCCGTCCTGGCCTTGTAGTTCGCATATCGGAAATGAAAAAGGAACATTTTGTGCTACCTTGCCCACGCGTAGCGCTGACATTGTCGTCTTTTGAACCTTTCTTGATGTCATCGTGGGGGGGGGGCTCTTTCCTTTCATCCGACCTTGTTACGCGGCCGAGCTTCGCCACCATTATCAACCCTTGCTGCAGAAGTGGCGGATGGAGTCCGACTTCCGTAGGAGTCCGGGTGAAGTCTTTCCTGGCGACGAAACTTGGGTCCCGTAGGAGTCCGGGCGAAGTCTTCCTTGGCGGCGGAACCCGGCTCCCGTAGGAGTCTGGGCGAAGTCTTCCTTGGCAGCGGAACCCGGCTCCCGTAGGAGTCCGGGCGAAGTCTTCCTTGGCGGCGGAACCCGGCTCCCGTAGGAGTCTGGGCGAAGTCTTCCTTGACGGCGGAACCCGGCTCCCGTAGGAGTCCGGGCGAAGTCTTCCTTGGCGGCGGAACCCGGCTCCCGTAGGAGTCCGGGCGAAGTCTTCCATTTTGCTCAAGCTGGCGCGAGGTTCTCTCCTCGTTACCAGCTTGGCTTGTGGGGGCACGTTAGGGCACTGTAAGGCCTCTCCCCCCTTTGGTCTAAATGAATCGGGCCTTCCACTTTGCTCATGTCAGGACGAGGTTCTCCTCCTGTTCCTGACATGGCTGTGGGGGCACATTAGGGCGTTGCAAGGCCTCTCCCCCCATCCGGTCTAAAAGAATCGGGCCTTCAACTTTGCTCATGTCAGGACGAGGTTCTCCTCCTGTTCCTGACATGGCTGTGGGGGCACATTAGGGCGTTGCAAGGCCTCTCCCCCCATCCGGTCTAAAAGAACCGGGCCTTTGACTTTGCTCAAGTTAGGGCGAGATTTTCCTCCTGTCCCTAACAGGACTGTGGGGGCACATTAGGGCGTTGTAAGGCCTCTCCCCCCATCCAGTCTAAAAGAACCGGGCCTTTGACTTTGCTCAAGTTAGGACGAAGTTTTCCTCCTGTCCCTAACAGGGCTGTGGGGGCACATTAGGACGTTGTAAGGCCTCTCCCCCCATCCGGTCTAAAAGAACCGGGCCTTTGACTTTGCTCATGCCAGGACGAGGTTCTCCTCCTGTTCCTGGCATGGCTGCATTTTTGGAGGGATCATGTCCAGTCATAATACATCCACGCTAGGTGGGAGGGGCACGTTAGGCAGAAAGAAAAGAAGATTTAAGGCAAAATAGTAAGTGATACATTTACAGTTTTCTCGCTCCTCCTTGAGGTCCTCCGGCGATGGAGTCGATGGTCCCGATGGGAGGTCTGTCCCCGGGCTGCTCCTCCCATTTCTGTGGTTCAGGCGGTGGGAGGGCTCTTGGCCGGTCTCCTCTACCCTCAGGCCTGCGACGGATGAATCTGTCGAGTCGACCTCGCCGGATGAGCTCCTCGATCTCGTCCTGGAGCTGGATGCATTCTTCGGTGTCGTGGCCGTGGTCGCGGTGGTAGAGGCAGAACTTGTTGGGGTTGCGCTTCCCGGGGTGTGTGCGCATCCTCTCCGACCTAGGGAGCTGCTCCCTGACCTCCATCAGTACCTGGGCCTTCGAGGCATTGAGGGGGGCGTAGTTGCGGAATTTCCCTGGTGGAGAACCCCTCCGGAGCCTGCCGTCCGGGCTTCTCTGCCTGCGCGCCCGGGGTGGAGTGTGGGCGCGCTTATGTCCAGGAGGGGATCGAGAGCGAGGCCGGGCTTCCTTTGGCCTCTTCTCAGCTGCGGGCTTACTCAAATCTCCCGCCTGACGCTCCCTTGCCGTCTCTTCGTCCTTCATTCTGAAGGCTTCTTCCGCTCGGGCGTATCCTTCAGCCCGAGCCAGTAAATCAGCAAAATCCCTGGGGTACTTCTTCTCCAGGGAGTACAAAAGATCATTCTTCTGAAGGCCACCTTTCAGGGCGGCCATGGCAACTGACTGGTCCAAGTTCCGGACCTCCAACGTCGTGATGTTGAAGCGGTTGACGTAGGCCCGTATGGACTCCCCCTCCCTCTGCTTGATGTTGATGAGGGACTCCGAACCCTTCCGGAGACGCCGGTTGCTGACAAAATGGGCCACAAATTGGTGGCTCATTTGATCGAAGGAAAATATGGTACCTGGCTTCAGAGCCGAGTACCAGTTCCTTGCTACTCCCTTCAAAGTAGACGGGAAAGCCCGGCACAAGATGGCGTCAGGAGCACCGTGAAGCAGCATCATCGTTCGGAAGGCCTCCAGATGATCAACCGGATCCGACGTCCTGTCGTAGCTTTCGAACTGGGGAAGCTTGAAGTTCGGCGGGATCGGTTCCTGCATAATCATTTGGGAGAAGGGAGGGTCAGTGCAAATATCCTCACCATAAGCGGGAGGCGCGTGGCGGAGTTCTTCGATCCGCCGGTTCATCTCCTGGAGCCTCCGATCCAGGAAATCCTCTCGACTTCGAGTCTCGAGGGTCCTTTGGCAGAACGGGGGCAGAGATCTTTCGGGAGTGGAGTCGTGATCCGATTGAGGGCTCTCTACCCTCGGATTCGCCTTCTCGGGCAGGACGGGGCGGCTGGCCCAGGTGGCCCGCCCCACCGCCGGGTTCTGGCATTCCGAAGATGCCCCCTCCGGATGCGCCGACGCCTGTGGTTGCTGCTGCTGCATTGCTTGCACGGCTTCGACGAGGTCTTTGACCTGCTGCGCCAGCAAGTCAAACTGCTCCGCACCGACCGCTGCCGCCGGAGGGGGAGGAGGAGGAGGCTGAGAAACGGGAGGGGAGGCTGGAGCCTGAGATCTGGCTGCGGAGGCCGTGGACCACCGGGTGGACGCCTTGCGCGGAGGCATCGAGTGTCGATCTCGCGGGGGAAGATTAGGAGTGGGTGACGGAGAGACGGTCGGAGGCGGCTCCGTTGAACACTCCTTCAAGAACAAGGGTGCTGCGAAGACACAGCATCTTCCTCTAGCGCCAATCCTGTTGGTGCAAAAATCTGCTTGCGCCGGAAAAGCTGGAGTCGGAGAAGCCGCGGTCGCCATCGGGACCTGCAAGGGAAGTCTAAACCGGAGGTGGGGTTGCTCCGGCAAGACCCTCCGACGCTCAAGTCAATTCTCTGCCTCAACAAGAATGGAGTGCTCGAACGGAGAATTTAGCAGAGTTTCGAGATGAGAAATGAGCTTAAAGAATAACGTATCTGAGTCCCCCTTTTATAGGTGGAGGGGGCAACGGATTGATGGCGACACCTGTAACCGTCTGGTCGTGGGCCGCCCGTGGTCAGAGAAATTTATTGCGAGTGGTAGTGGAGCGGAATCATGGCCATCACCGCAGCTCGCCACGTGGAATCAGTTGCAGGGAGTGGAGCAGCGCCCGTTGTCGTGACTTGCCAGCGGATGGGAGAATCGCCCGGTATCCGTCGCAGGAGGTGGAGCAGGTTCGCGGCCGTTATCGTGGCCTGCCAGGGGGTAGTGGAGCTGTGCGAAATCCACCACAGGAAGTGGGGCAGGGCGGCGACGGTTACTGCAGCTTGTCAGGGAATGATGGAGCTGCACGGAATCCATCACAGGAAGTGGAGCAGGATCGTGGCTGTTATCGTGGCCTGCCAGGGGGTGCGGGTCTGTTGATTGAAGCTCGACGACGGTCGGAGCCCGGCCTCTGTTGAGGTCCGGGAGAGGTCCTCCTGGCGGCCGGGGTCGTGGGCGGAGTCTGACTTCCGTGGGAGCCCGGGCGGAGCCGTGCTGTAGGGGATGCCGGAGGCGGAGCCCGGCTCCCGTAGGAGTCCGGGCGGAGCCCTCTCGGAGTTGAAGTTGCGGGCGGAACCCGGCTCCCGTAGGAGTCCGGGCGGAGTCCTCTGCAATCAAAGTTAGAGGTGAAGTCCGGCTCCCGCAGGAGTCCGGACGGAGCTTACCAGCAGTCAAAGGTAGAGGTGAAGTCCGGCTCCCGTAGGAGTCTGGACGGAGCTTACCAGCAGTTGATACCGAGAACGGAGCCCGGCTCCCGTAGGAGTCCGGGCCGAGCTGTGCTGCAGCTGATGTCGGAGGCAGAGCCCGGCTCCCGTAGGAGTCCGGGCGGAGCTGTGCTGCAGTCGATGTCGGAGGCGGAGCCCGGCTCCCGTAGGAGTCCGGGCGGAGCTGTGCTGCAGCTGTTGTCGGAGGCGGAGCCCGGCTCCCGTAGGAGTCCGGGCGGAGCTGTGCTGCAGCTGGTGTCGGAGGCGGAGCCCGGCTCCCGTAGGAGTCCGGGCGGAGCCCTCTCGGAGTTGAAGTTGCGGGCGGAACCCGGCTCCCGTAGGAGTTTGGGCGGGGTCCTCTGCAATCAAAGTTAGAGGTGAAGTCCGGCTCTCGCAGGAGTCCGGACGGAGCTTACCAGCAGTCAAAGGTAGAGGTGAAGTCTGGCTCCTGTAGGAGTCCGGATGGAGCTTACCAGCAGTTGATACCGAGAGCGGAGCCCGGCTCCCGTAGGAGTCCGGACGGAGCTTACCAGCAGTTGATACCGAGAGCGGAGCCCGGCTCCCGTAGGAGTCCGGGCGGAGCTGTGCTGCAGCTGATGTCGGAGGTGGAGCCCGGCTCCCGTAGGAGTCCGGGCGGAGCTGTGCTGCAGTCGATGTCGGAGGCGGAGCCCGGCTCCCGTAGGAGTCCGGGCGGAGCTGTGCTGCAGCTGTTGTCGGAGGCGGAGCCCGGCTCCCGTAGGAGTCCGGGCGGAGCTGTGCTGCAGCTGGTGTCGGAGGCGGAGCCCGGCTCCCGTAGGAGTCCGGGCGGAGCCCTCTCGGAGTTGAAGTTGCGAGCGGAACCCGGCTCCCGTAGGAGTTCGGGCGGGGTCCTCTGCAGTCAAAGTTAGAGGTGAAGTCCGGCTCCCGCAGGAGTCCGGACGGAGCTTACCAGCAGTCAAAGGTAGAGGTGAAGTCCGGCTCCCATAGGAGTCCGGACGGAGCTTACCAGCAGTTGATACCGAGAGCGGAGCCCGACTCCCGTAGGAGTCCTGGCGGAGCTGTGCTGCAGCTGATGTCGGAGGCGGAGCCCGGCTCCCGTAGGAGTCCGGGCGGAGCTGTGCTGCAGCTGGTGTCGGAGGCGGAGCCCGGCTCTCATAGTAGTCCGGGCGGAGCCCTCTCGGAGTTGAAGTTGCGGGCGGAACCCGGCTCCCGTAGGAGTTCGGGCGGGGTCCTCTGCAATCAAAGTTAGAGGTGAAGTCTGGCTCCCACAGGAGTCCGGACGGAGCTTACCAGCAGTCAAAGGTAGAGGTGATGTCCGGCTCCCGTAGGAGTCCGGACGGAGCTTACCAGCAGTTGATACCGAGAGCGGAGCCCGGCTCCCGTAGGAGTCCGGGCAGAGCTGTGCTGCAGCTGATGTCGGAGGCGGAGCCCGGCTCCCGTAGGAGTCCGGGCGGAGCTGTGCTGCAGCTGTTGTCGGAGGCGGAGCCCGGCTCCCGTAGGAGTCCGGGCGGAGCTGTGCTGCAGCTGTTGTCGGAGGCGGAGCCCGGCTCCCGTAGGAGTCCGGGCGGAGCTGTGCTTCAGTCGATGTCGGAGGCGGAGCCCGGCTCCCATAGGAGTCCGGGCGGAGCTGTGCTGCAGCTGTTGTCGGAGGCGGAGCCCGGCTCCCGTAGGAGTCCGGGCGGAGCTGTTCTGATGCCGATTCCGCCGAGGGTTTCGGCTGTGGGTATTTTATACCCAACAATTATGAAATCTGACAGATGGGTTTGAAAACTACTTTTTTGAATGGATATCTCGAGGAAGGTATCTATATGGAGCAACCTTTGAATTTCACATCAGGTGATAGTGGTCATCGAGTCTGCAAACTGCAAAAGTCTATATATGGATTAAAGCAAGCTTCTCGGAGTTAGAATCTTCATTTTGATGATGTGATCAAATTGTTTAGTTTCATAAAAAATGAAGAAGAATTTTGTGTATACAAGAGGGTCAATGAGAGTGCAATAACATTTTTTGTATTATACGTGGATGATATTCTTCTCATTGAAAATGATATTCTCATATTAACCTCGATCAAAAGATAGTTGTCCAAAAAATTCTTCATGAAAGACCTAGGAGAAGCATCTTATATTTTTGAAATAAAGGTCTATAGAGATAGATTTAAAAGGATGTCAGGCCTCTCACAAAAGTAGTACAAAGAGGAGATGCTGAAAAAGTTCAGCATAGAAAACTCTAAAAGAAGACTTCTACCTCTTGGGCATAGGAATATGCCATACTATATACTCGATCTAATATAGCCATTATTATGAGTGTTACGAGCAGATATCAATCGAATCTAGACTAAGAGTGCTAGATTGCTGTCAATATATCCTTAAGTACTTGAGAAGGACTAAGAAGTTATTTCTGAATTTTGAAGAATAAGTCAAAGCTAAGAGAGGATCCATGGATGCTGATAATAGAATATTTACATCAGGATGTATTCTTATGCAATGTTGGTTCAATATATTGGAAAGGTTCTAAACAACCAATCAATGAAAGTTGAGTATACTATAGATGTGTAGGATAAAATTTGATTTTAATCTTAGTTGTAGAGCTAGATGTCATACCATTAGATGCTATGACAATGTACTGCAAAGACAATGACGTCATAGCTTTCGCTAAGGAGTCAAGATCTCATCAGAAGTCCAAGCACATAGAGTAGTGGTATATATGACTATCTTAAAAAAAATATATTAAGATGTAAAGAATAGACTCTGTGGACAATGTAACAGACTTGCTGACAAAATAATTAAGCCAGCCAAAGATGAAAGTCTATCTTGAGAAGATGGGACTTAGATTAGTGGCCAATTGACTTTGATCCAGGTAGAAGATTGTTAGATGTATATCCTAAAAGCTAATATGACTGATACATTGTAATATATCTAGAGTATAATTTTATACTTAAAATATTGATTTGATCAATAAAAAGATAAGTTTGATTTTCATTCAAGTGTGATGTG